>NC_073313.1:149544827-149802327 GCF_027595985.1 Sorex araneus
ATCCAACACCGTTCCTTTCCACTGAGTGATGGGTTCATCCCCTTCCTTCCATCCGTGTGAAATCCTGCAGCCCACAATGTTCCTTCGAGGCTGAGATGAAGGTCTACCTCTCTGCTTCTTTTGGGAGGCTCTTTTCTTGGTCATGTTTGCAGAGCCAGTGGCCTGACCAGCACCTGCCCTGGTTTGTTGGGGGGTCTTCATGCCTGCAAGGGGAGGGAGTGAAGACAGTAAGAATACATTCATTATGTCATCAGGCAAAGTTCTCACAACAGCAATAGCACAACAACCGATGGCACAATTTTTTCTGTGACATTGGCGCCTAATTTTTTTTCCCTTGAGCCTGTCAGGGAGACTGACAATCCTGGCTGCGTGCCTGCAGTGCTCACCCTCCTCTAGGTTCCTTTAGGTAGTGGAGAATGGAGGTAGGAACAGTGGTGCTGACTGTGGTTAGGAACTCCACAGAAAGGGGCAGCCTACCTCCTGCTTGTTCAGAGCTCACTGCCTTCAGAACCACTGGCTCTCGGCTCTCTCTCTCTCTCTCTCTCTCTCCTCTCTCTCTCTCTCTCTCTCTCTCTCTCTCCCTCTCTCTCTCTCTCTCTCTCTCTCTCTCTCTCTCTCTCCCTCTCTCTCTCTCTCTCTCTCTCTCTCTCTCTCTCTCTCTCTCTCTCTCTCTCTCTCTCGGAGTCACCTAGCGCTATAGCTACCCCTTGAGCACCTTTGGCTTTTCT
The DNA here is from genome assembly GCF_027595985.1 of Sorex araneus. NCBI lineage: Eukaryota > Metazoa > Chordata > Mammalia > Eulipotyphla > Soricidae > Sorex > Sorex araneus. Next base: position 149,545,556 of record NC_073313.1, read on the forward strand.
TGTGGCTGGCTCCCATTGCCACCCATTCCTCTTATGGTCCGCGCGGCACTCCCCTCTCCAGCCTCTCCCTCCCCATCCACCTCCTGCTTTCTCTGTCTCTCCTCTAGGAGCACATCCCATCCCCCTTCTCTGTCCTGTTGCCCACCAAAGGCCTTGCCCTGCCTGGCGTCCGTCCAGTGCGCTGAATCGCAGGCCTCACGTGTCCAAATCGGACACCTTGCTGTTGCCTCAGTCTTGAGCCTGTGACGAACAGAGGATCAGCGGGCGATGAGCCGGTGCTTCCAAGTGCTGACAATGTAGGGTCCCCAGGCGAGGAATGCGTCTAGAAGGTGGCGGGACAGGCGAAGAGGATGTCGGCGGTGTCTCCCGTGGTGGGCTCGCGGGTCCTCTGCCTCTCTATTAGAGGTGGCGAACGCTCTTGCCACATTAGGCTCCCATGAGCCGCGGCAGCTACTGCTGCTTTGCTGCTGCTGCTTTTGCTGCTGCCGCTTTTGCTACTGCTGCTGCAGTCTCCTCCCTCTTCTTGTAGCGCAGCTTCCTGCCTAAGGAAAGGCCTCCCCTTCCTGCCAAACACAACTCCCCGCTCCTTCAGCCCCCTCCCCTGCCCCTCCACCCTTCTCTTCTGCCTACACACACACACACACACACACACACACACACACACACACACACACACACACACCAGCAGCAGCAGCCACTAGAGCCCAGTGCTCAAGCTTCAGAATCAGAAAACCCTGGAGCCCACATTCTTTCTTCTCCTCAAATCTTTGCTCATCTCTATTTCTAATCTTTATTCGAGCTTTCAGTACTACTTTCTTTTCAGGTGTCTTCATGTTTATACATAAAATCTAAATTTTATTTTACTCAAAATATTTTGCCGTGCAAAGTCGTGTATCTGACATTTTCATGCAGTTTTGTATAATTTTTAAGCTGGTCATTCCTAGATTTCACTTTAATGAATGTTTTCCTCTTTCATTTCTTTCACTCAACTTCAGAACCGTTGCTTGTATAATGTTGCACAGTTAGCATGACACATTTCAGAAAATTATCACCTCTAGTATTAGTTTCCATTCTCCAGAGCTCACAACAGAATATTACTCATCATTTATGTTCCTGTTTCCAGGTTCTTATAAAACTAAGATCATTTCTATGTCTTGAGATTGAATACAAATAGGTAAATGAACAAAGTTCAATAATATTTTTTAAACTAGCATAATTTTGTGTATGCATTGTAATGCCGTCCTCATTCCATATATCTATATATAGTAATCACTAACAGCATATTCTCTTGTTTAGAAGCTGTAGTTTCTAAAATTTATTCAGCACCTATTACTATATGTCTATTGATACATGAAAGTTAATTTATAGCCACCTTGATTTATGTCTCATTACTGTAACTTAGTAGTCATATTTCTAAAATTTCTGGTAATGTGATCTATTTACTCATGATGGAATGTTTGTAAAACTTAAGTCCTTAAAGTTCAGATTGGTAATAATATAGCTTTAAAATTTAGCAGAACAACGTAATATATTATATAGGGAATTCTAACATGATGACTTAAATATTTGGAGAAAACTTTACACCAAATTTAGTCCTATATAAATATTTATGGAATTCAGCATAGATAAGTTGAAGAGAAACAAATGAGCAAACCAAAACCTCTACAAACAACAGAAATGTTATTTATAATACTTACTAATGGTATCAGAATCAGGCAATTGGTTGAAAGTTCATGGGATCATTAACTTCGAAATATTAATCTATAAAAAAGAAAGTTAGATCAAAAAACATATTAAAACTATAAGATAATATCATCATATTACCTAAAGTTTTTGGTCATAAAATACCTTTAATAAAGCTTTTATGGAAATGTACTTTAAGCTATATTTTCTAGAAACAAATATGCAGAAAAATTAATGTAAAGTCTATTTAATTATAGTTAATAATTATTCCTGGAATGCTACTATTGTAATCACAACCAAAAGTGAGAATGATTCACCTGGGCTCTGGACTCCAATTTCTGTATTCTTAACTATAACAAGTTTTCATACGTTTTATTGAATTTCATTCAGTAGTTCCTTCTAGACTGGGTAAATATCCCCAAGGGAAAATTATTCATCAAGTTTATATTTTCTATCTTGGATCTGTTCTCCATACCTTATTTTAATAATTATGACCGATTACTTTAATTTTAGATGCTTTATTTTCAGATGTAGATTTATTTTTCATTATTTAGTCTATCTTTTATTGTTTCCTTAAAGAAAAAGTCTGTTTTCAATCAATCTGCTGCTGATAAAGAAGAATCTGCCTATCTGCTGGAGTGATAATCCAAGGGATAGGGTGTTCAAAAATCCATGGCTTTCTTATATACAAATAATGAAAGAGAAGAAAGAGACAGTTAAAAACATCCTGTTCACAATAGTACCTCAGAAAATCAAGTACCTTGGAATCAGCTTAGCCAAAGAGGTGAAGGACCTATACAAGGAAAATTACAAAACACTACTTCAAGAAATAAAGGAGGACACTAGAAATGGAGACACATCCCCTGCTCATGGATAGGGAGAATTGACATTATTAAAATGGCAATACTGCCCAAAGCACTGTCACTGTCACTGTCATCCCGTTGCTCATTGATTTGTTACAGCGGGCACCAGTAACGTCTCTCATTGTGAAACTTATTGTTACTGATTTTGGCATACTGAATATGCCACAGGTAGCTTGCCAGGCTCTGCTGTGCAGGCACGATACTCTCAGTAGCTCGCTGGGCTCTCCGAGAGAGGCGGAGGAATCAAAAGGTGAACACCCGACCTCTGTGCTATGATTCCAGCAAAAAGCACTATACAAATTTAATGTGGTCCCTATCAGGATACCCATGATATTTTTCAAAGAAATAGACAAAACACTCCTGAAATTTTTATGGAACAGTAAACCCCCAAGAATAATTAAAGCAATCCTTGGGAAAAAGAAGATGCGTGGCATCAACTTCCCCAACTTCAAACTCTACTACAAAGCAGTAGTAATTAAAACAGCATGGTATGGGATAAAAACAGACCTGCAAAACAATGGAACAGAGTTGAATATCCTGTCACAGACACCCAAATATATGGCCACTTAATCTTTGACAAAGGAGCAAGAAATGCAAAGTGGAATACGGAAAGCCTCTTCAACAAATTGTTGGTGCTGGGAAAACTGGATAGGTACCTGCAAAAAAAATGAACTCTGGCCTCTGTCTAATGCCAGGCACAAAAGTCAGATCAAAGCGGATTAAAGACCTCGATATAAGACATGAATCTATAAGATTCATAGAAGAAACTGTAGGCAGGACTCTCCATGACATTGAAACTAAAAGCATCTTTAAGGATGAAACAGCACTGACCATGCAAGTGGAAGCAAACATAAACATATGGAACTACATCAAACTAAGAATCTTCTGCACTTCAAAAGAAACAGTAACCAAAATGCAGAAAGAGCCCACAGAAAGGGAAAGAATATTTACCAAATCCCTATCTGATAAGGGATTAATATCAAGGATATACAAGATACATGTAGAATTGTATAAGAAAAAGCCTCCAACCCCATCAAAAAATGGGGAGAAGAAATGAACAGAAGTTTCGTCAAAAAAGAAATACAAATGGCCAAAAAGCACATGAAAAAACGCTCCACATCGCTAGTCATTAGGGAGATGCAAATCAAAACAACAATGAGATATCATCTCACACCAGAGAGACTGGCACACATTCAAAAGAACAAAAGCAATCAGTGCTGGCGTGGATGTGGGCAAAAAGGGACGCTCCTTCACTGTTGGTGGGAATGCCGACTGGTCCAGCCTTTCTGGAAAACAATATGGACAGTACTTGAAAAACTAGAAATTGAGCTTCCATATGATCCCACAATATCACTTCTGGGAATATATCCTGAGGATGCAAAAGAGCACAGTAGAAATGACATTTGTACCTATATAATCATTGCAGCACTGTTCACAATAGCCAAAATCTGGAAAAAAATCCGAGTGCCCTAAAACAGATGATTGGTTAAAGAAACTTTGGTACATCTACACAATGGAATACTATGCAGCTGTTAGGAAAGATGAAGTCATGAAATTTGCTTACTAATGAACAGACATGGAGAGTATCATGCTAAGTGAAATGAGTCATAAAGAGAGGGACAGGCATAGAAGGACTGCACTTATTTGTGGAGTATAGAATAGCATCACATGAGGCTGTCACCCAAGGACAGTAGATACAAGGGCCAGGGGGATTGCCCCATAGCTGGAAGACTGCTTCATGAGTGGAGGGGAGGAGGCAGATGGAATAGAGAAGGGATGACTAAGAAAATGATGGCTGGAGCATCCAGTTGGGATGGGAGATGCATGCCGAAAGTAGATGAACCAATAGGTGGACCAAATATGATGACCTCTCAGTGTCTGTGTTGCAAGCCATAATGCCCAAAAGTAGAAAGAGTGTATGGGGAATATTGTCTGCCATAGTGGCAGGAGGAGGGTGGGAAAGCGTGGATATACCCGGGATATTGATGGTGGGGAATGTGCACTGGTGGAGGGGTGGGTGTTTGATCATTATGAGATTGTAACCCAAACATGAAAGCTGGTAACTGTCTCACGGTGATTCAATAAAATTATTTTTTTAAAAAGGGGGTAGGGTGTTTGACTTGCATGCAGCTAACTTGGATTCGATCCCCAGCATCACATATGGTCCTCCAAGCACTGCTCTGAGTAATCCCTGAATGCAGAGACATGAGTAACCTCTGGGCATCATTGGGTGTGATCGAAAAAGGCAAAAACAAACAAATAAAATCAACAACAAATTCCAAGCCCCATGCTTCGTTTATATATATATATATATGTGTGTGTGTAACTATTTTAGTAGTTCTAATTTTTAAATAATCCAAATGTTCATAAAATACACTGGAAAAATTGTATTATGTAAAATAAATGGACTATCAGCAGTAAAAATGAGAAAACTCTACATATAACAACATGACTGATGTAAGTATGTTTGTTAAGAGACCAAGATGGGCCCAGCTTCAGTAAACTCAAGAAGTACAGACATCAGGGGTGCTGCATTTTACTCAAGATGAACATTTTACCCACCAGGATCGCCATTTTGCCCTTTGTTATGCTCCCAGGCCTATTCATAACTAACCTCAAACATACAACGACATCCTGCTAACCACACAGCAACACACAAGAAATAACTTCTAACAGCAAAGGTCACAATGGTAAAGCAACACAGAAACTGACGAGGTTTAGTGTGAGAAGATGCTATCTCAGAAGACAACCAGTATATAATCTCTGTGATAAAAATTTTTCAGAGGAATTGTTGAGTTAAGGAGCTAAAAAATGGAATACACTGCCAATAAAAGACAAGAGAATATGTGAGGGAAATAAAAACAGAAATGACAAATCTGAAAAATTTGTTAGGTGAACTGAAAAAGATTCACTGGAAGGCCTCAGCAGCAGAATAACAACTGCTGAGAACAGAATCAGTGAGTTTCCCGACAACAGCAAAGATGGAAAAAAGACTCAAAATAAACCAACAGATAAAAGAGAACTCTAGGATGAATTGAAGAGGAACAACATAAGAATCATCAGGTTCCCAAACGAGCAGAAAGACAACCCTGAAGAAGCTACAGTCAAAGTCATCATTGCTGAGAAGTTCCCAGAGCTGAAGAGTGTATGCACCCAGATCCAGGAGTCGCAAAGGATACCAACTGAAAGAAATCGAAATGAAAATACTTCCAGAAACATCCTAGTCAGAATGACAAAAACTAAGACAGAGCTCAAAGTACCCAAAACAGCAAGATTAAAAGGGCAATTATATACAAAAGAGCATCCTTAAAATTGACAGCAGATTTATCAGATGACATCCTCCCAGGCCCTAAGACAGGGTGGAATACAGTGAAAAAACTGGATGAAACCAACACCTCACCAAGAATATTTTACCCAGACAGACTCTCTTTCAGATTTGAAGAAATAATACACATCACATATAAATAATAACTCAGGAACTTCATACACTCAAAACCATCATTAAAGGAGGAAATAAACAGGATGCTTTTTTTAAAAAATTTTAATTTTATTGAATCACCGTGAGATAGTTACAAGCTTTCATGTTTGGGTTACAATCTCACAATGATCAAACACCCATCCCTCCACCAGTGCACATTCCCCACCACCAATATCCTGGGTATACCCCCCCTTTCCCACCCTCCCCCTGCCTTTAAGGCAGAGAATATCCCCCATACTCTCTATCTACTTTTGGGTATTATGGCTTGCATACTTTAAGACAAGACAAGCCCCACAAACATTCCAAACTAAAGATGGCACAACACTCCATAACAATAAAAACTTTGATGCAGTTAAAATAGAAGTTAATCACAAACATTAAATAGAGAAACAACTTAGAAACAGCCGGAAATTAATAGCCCATTATTGAACCAACAGTGAGTCAGAGAGGACGTCAAACAGGAAATTAAAGATTAATAGAAATGAGCGAGAATGAGGACAATACCTACTAGAACTTGTGAGATACAGCAAAAGCAGTGTTAAAAGAAAAGTTAATTGCTATGCTAGCATTTATTAGGAAGGAAGAAAGGGTCCATATTAGTAACTTGGCCACACAATTTAAGAAACTGGAAAATAACGAACAAAAGGAGGCAGAGCAGACAAAAGAGGAAAGATATAATAAAATTTAGAGTGGAAATTAATTAACTGAAATCTGCAAAGATGATCCAAAAATAAATACCACTTCTGGGAAAATATCCCATATAGAGTCAAAAAAGTATCGGTGAAATGACATCTGCACTTTCATGTTTATCGCAGCACTTCTTACAATAGCCAGAATTTGGAAAAAAACCCGAGTGCCCGAGAACAGATGACTGGTTAAAGAAACTTTGGTACAGCTATACAATGGAATACTATGCAGCTGTTAGAAAAGATGAAGTCATGAACTGTGCATATAAGTGGATCAACATGGAAAGTATAATGCTAAGTGAAATGAGTCATAGAAAGATTACACACATCTGTGGAATTTAAAACAACAGAATGGGAGACTAACACCTAAGAATAGTAGAAATAAGTTCCAGGAGGTTTGCTACAAGGCTTGAAAGCCGGCCTCACATGCTGGTAGGAAATGCAGCTCAGATAGAGATGGGAACACCAAGAAAAGTGTGGTTGGAGGACCCACTCGGGATGGGAGATGAGTGCTGAAAGTAGACTATAGATTGAACACGATGGCCACCCAATACCTCTGTTGCAAACTACAAGACCCAGAAGGAGAGAGAACAAAAGGAATGCCCTGCCACAGCGGTGGGGTTGGGTAGAGGGGATGGGATGGGGGTGTGGGAGGGATACTGGGATCATCGGTGGTGGAGAATGGGCACTGGTGGAGCCATGGGTACTCGAGCGTTGCATGATTGAAACACAAGCACAAAAATATGTAAATCTGTAACTGTACCCTCATGGTGATTCACTAGTAAAAAAATAAAAGAAATAAAATAAGAGCTGTAAAAATATATGTAAAAATATAAATGCGCGTTGAAGAGGTGCGTGGGCTCTCGGGCAGCTCTCTCTCTCTCTCGCTCGCTCGCTCGCTCGCTCGCTTGTGTTTGGTGCTCTAGAGCCACTATGTATGGACCAGATCAGGATAGCTCCTCCTTTGTGCTCCGTTTTGTCTGTGCTGCTGTGCTCTCTTCTGTCTGTCTCTCTATCTCTGACTCTATCTTTGTCGTCTCTCCTCTGGTCTCTTCCGACCTCTTTCTGTCATCTCTCCTCTTGTCTCTTCCCATCTCTCTCCCCAATCTCTCTTTCCGGAGCTTTCTGCTTCTCTCTCTGGAGCCCTTTGCTCTTGCTTCTGACTCTGACCCTTACTTCTGACTCTGACCCCCACTTCTGACTCTGATCCCCTCCGCTCTTACAGTCTTAGTTTATATAGCAATCACATAGGGTGGTGACACAAAGGTGGGTTGAATAAATCAACAAAGAGAAGTAAGACCACTCATCCAGGAAATTAAATCAAGGATAAAATCTCATCTAAGGATATTACTCCAGATTACTAGGGGATCCGCTTAAGGGTGGGATCCCATTCAGGGTATATTGCTTTCTTCTCTCCTCAGCTAGTAATACACTTAAATAGTTATAGTAAATTTACTTCTAATACTTCTAGAAATATCATTCTCTATGAGCACAGTAAGAGATATGTCAAACTTAAAGTTTGGTTCTTCCTGAGGACATCTCACTATATATTCCAGACCACAGTCCTCAGGTCAGGTTAGTCTTTCTAACATCAGCAGGGTCCTAATCTCGTCATTACTTTTGGATCATGACAGCATTTGTCTATGACCATGCTCTCAACTTATAGTTGAGTTTTGTGGCACTTTGGCCGTGGCCATATCAATGCCAGGGTAGCTCACAGCTTGCCCTGGGCCCATTCAGTCTCACGTCGGGACGCTGCTTTGGGGGTGCTAGGAACTAAGGTCAACTGAGTCGAGAAATCAGTAAATATTATTGGAGTCAATCAACTCCCAAGTTACAAAGCATAATATTAACTTTCTTCCTGTGTCCATACAGAAAGGACATTGCTTTATGGTAAACTAAGTTCCCTGCGGCAAGGCTGAAAGGACAAACCCAATATTATCCTGTAGTTATTTAAAAAAAATAAACAAGATTTTAAAAAACTGCTAGGAAAATTTACAAATAAAGACATAGAGGGAGAACTCTAGTAAACTGTATCAAACTGGAAGTGGATTGCACAAAAATAGTGCAGCAATTCAAAGGTTTATCAGAGATTACTTTGAGAATCTTTATGCAATTAAATGAAAGAACCTAAAAGAAATGTATAAATATCTGGACTCCTATAACGTCTCAAGGCTGAAAGATGATGATTTGGAATACCTGAACAGACCTAACACTGTAAATGAAATTGAACTGAAAAACAAAAGTTACCCCAAAAACAAAAGCCCAGACCCAGATGGATTAACCAGTGAATTCTTTCAAACCTTCGAAGAGGACCTACTGCCAATCCTTTTGAAGCTCTTCCAGGAAACTAAAGAAATAATAACACTCCCAAACAGTTTCTCTGAAGCAAATATGACCCTGATACCAAAAGCAAACAGAGACACACTCAAAAAGAGATTTTCAGGCCAATATCCTTGAAGAATACAAATGTAAAGATCCTCAACAAAATATTAACAAAGAGAATACAACACATCAATATGATCATATATCATGGTCAAGTATGGTTTATCCCAGTAATGCAAGGACCATTTTACACAATCAGGTCAGTCAATAAACATAATATACTATATCAAATAAAGAAAAAAAGAAAAACCATAAGATAATATCAATAGGTACATAGAAAGCATTTGGCAAGATTCAGCACCCAACCATGTTAAAAACTCTCAACAAAATGGGAACTGGAGGAACTTTCCCCAGTAGAATCAGACTGGAGGAACTTTCCCCAATAGAATCAGAGCTACTTGCCACAAGCTGTCAGCACAAACTATACTCAATGGGGAAAAACTAGAAGCCTTCCCTCTAAGATCAGGCACAAGACAATGTTGCCTACTCTTGCCTGCTCTATTCTATATAGTACTGAAAGTATTTACAGTAGCAATTAGGCAAGAAAAAAAAATATCAAGAGCATCCGGATGAGAAAGGAAGTAGTCAAACTCTCACTATTTGCAGATAATATGTTAGTATACTTAGAATATCCTAAAGACTCTACCAAAAAGATGCTAGTGACAATATAATTGCAAAGAATAATTGTATAGAAATAAAAGACAAGGCTTCGTGGCCTGGAGACGTATGTTTTGCATGAAAAAACCACAGTTTCTATCCCTGGATACTACATAGTCTCCCCAGAACCTGCCCCCTCTAAAAATGTTGGGGAGGGGAACTGGGATTCAAATTCTAGCTCTACTACTTACAGGTTTTACTGGTCAGATGGGTTCTTTTTCTTGGTTCATACATTCATATATCTCCATTTGTCCCTGTCGCGAGCTAGTGGAGCCCAATAATACCTGCTCGCTCCAGGAACAGAAAGAGCCTGAAATCATTCACTCAGAGATTTGATGAAGAAATCTGACCATCTAGTTGGTGGGCGGCCACGAGATCTTCTGATGTCCCTTGTAATCCAGTCTGTAATAGCTCTAGTCCAACGGTCATCTCTGAATCGCATTACATGACCACCCATCTGATTTTTGATGCCTTGGCAAACGAGACAGCATCCCTGATTTTTGACTGTCGACGGAGGTCAGAATTCCAGATTCCTTCTCTCATTTGAGTGAGATATGATATTCCCAGCATAGCTCTTTTGATTCCTCTTTGGGATACCCTAATAGTATTTTCATCCTGCTTGCATAGGGCCCAGGTCTCTGAGGCATATGTTAGTGCAGGAAGAATGGTGGAATTGAAAAGATGTGCCCGGAGTCGGAGGTTCTTCATTCTCTTCACCACCTCTTCGATGCTCTTGAAGGCATTCCACGCTGCTCTCTTCCTCCTGCACAGTTCTGGCACCAAGTCATTCCTCATGTTGATTTCTCAACCCAGGTACACATAACTGCTGCATTCGGAGATGTTCATTCCATTGAGAGCAAATGGAGCTTCAGGGATCAGTTCATTTTTCATGATCATCGTCTTGTTGAGATTCAGCTGCAATCCGACCTTTTCACACTCGCGGTCGAAGTCGGCCAGCATTTGTGCCGCTTGACTAATGTTTGGCGTTATGAGAACAATGTCATCAGCAGAGCGGAGGCGGTGTAATTGCCGACTGTCTATCGTCACTCCCATTCCTTCCCATTCCAATTGTCGCATGATGTTCTCAAGGGTGGCACTGAAGAGTTTCGGTGAAATGGTATCACCTTGCCGCACCCCTCTCTTTACTGATGCCCTCTCGAGCAAATCGAAGATCAATGGAACTACAAGTGATACAAGTGATACATTCATATATAGACATTAAAATAGTAACCATCCCTCTATAGTAGGTATGCAGCAATAAAATGAGTTTGTAATCTATAAAAAAGAAACGATAGACAAAAGTCCATGACTTTCATATATATAAAAGTAATGAAATAGAGAAAGCAATATTGTGTAGCACTGTAGCACTGTCATCCATTGTTCATCAATTTGTTCAAGTGGGCACCAGTAACGTTTCCATCGTGAGACTTTTTACTGTTTTTTTTTTTGCTTTTTGGGTCACACCCAGCGATGCTCAGGGGTTACTCCTGGCTTTGCACTCAGGAGTTACTCCTGGCGGTGCTTGGGGGACCATATGGGATGCCAGGGATCGAACCCGGGTCGGCCGCGTGCAAGGCAAATGCCCTACCCGCTGTGCTATCGCTCCGGCCCCTTGTTACTGTTTTTCACATATCTAATACACCAAGGTAGCTCGCCAGACTCTGCCGTGCAGGCGGGATACTCTCGGTACCTTGCCGGGCTCTCCAAGAGGGACAGAGGAATAGAACCCGGGCTAATCCGAAAGTAGAGTGGTCGCAAGGTAAACCTAAAGTCAACCTGCAGCAATATTGTTTCACTGTATCACTGTCACTGTCATCCTGTTGATTGTGAATTTGTTTGAGCGGGCCCAGTAACGTCTCCATTCGTCCTAGCCCTGAGATTTTAGCAGCCTCTCTTTACTCGTCCTTCCCAATGGTGCCACTTTAGAGGTTCTTCAGGGTCAAGGGAATGAGACCCATCATTGTTACTGTTTTTGGCATATGAATACGCCATGGGGAGCTTGCCAGGCTCTCCCATGCAGGCAGTAAACTCTTGGTAGCTTGCCTATAAGAGGTCTTGTGGCCGCATTTGCTTCCGGGAGTTTGGTTTTATAGTCTCTGGATGTTGACCGTTGATGGGATTACATGGTGCCAGGGGATATTTCTGAGTGTGATCGCCTAGCTACTAAAAAATGGGGGACCTGGGTAGAAGAGGTCCAGGACCGATCTGAGCAGGCTTGGAGATCTCAGCCCCGGGTTCTTGCATACCTGGGTTACTCTGCCGGTTCCTTCATGCATGAGGCTCTTCTGGGAGTGTGGAGAGCGGCCTTGAGCATGGCTGTGGCTGGGTTCCAGAGGCCTTCAGCTGCCAGGGCTCTGCTCGGGGTGGGGAGGGAAATTCAACCCGCTCCCTCGAGTGAACACAGCCGGGCGTGGGGGCGAGGGGGGGAGAGGAGGATAAGAGTCTCTTACCCCGGGGCAGAATCTCAGATTATCAGCAACAGGACCCCAACTTAGAAATTCTCAAAAAAGAGCAAATAAAGAAAAATCTTCCCCCCAAAATTAGGTGCAACAATGAAATAGTAAACTATGGCTTAAGAAGTAAGACAAGGGGCTGGAGTAATAGTACAATTGGAAGGGTGTTTGCCCTGCATACGTCCAATCTGGGTTTGATTCCCAGCATCCCATATGGTCCCCTGACCAACATCAGGAATAATTCCTGAAGGCAAAGCCAGGAGTAACCCCTGTGCATTGCTGGGTGTGACCCAAAAAGCTGGATGTGACCCAATATTGTTTAAAAAAAAATCTTATTCACAATTGTGTCTCAGAAAATTATGTGCCTCAGAAACAGCTTAACTAAAGAGGCAAAAGACCTGTACAAATTAAATTACAAAATACTACTTCAAGAAATTAAAGAGTGCATGAGAAAATGGAGACACATCCCCTGCTCATTGATTGCTCGTTTGATATTATCATCAAAATGGCAATACTTCCCAAAGCACTGTACAGATTTAATGCAGATACTATAAGGATACCCATGTCATTTTAAAAATAATTACACCAACTGGTGCTGGGAAATGTATACTGATGGAAGAATAAGTGTTGGAATATTGATAATCAATATTGATAATCAAATTGATAATTGATAATCAAATTTCATTCATGAAAGTCAATCATGAATGACTTTGTAATGCTCTAAAAATAATTTAAAACAAAATTTAAAAACAAAAAGAAGGGGCTGGAGTGATAGCACAGTGGGTAGGGCATTTGCCTTGCACGTGGCCGACCAGGGTTCGATCCCAGCATCTCATATGGTCCCCTGAGCACTGCCAGGGGTGGTTCCTGAATGCAGAGCCAGGAGTGACCCCTGCGCATCGCCGGGTATGACCCCCAAAAAAAATTTAAAAAAGAAATACATCAAACACTCATAAAATTTATATGAAACAATAACCCCCCTGAAGAGCTAAAGCAGTTGTTGGGGAAAAGAATTTGGGAAACATCAGTTTCCCCAACTTAAAACTGCAATACAAAGTGTTAGTAACTAAAACAGCATGATATTGGAATAAAGACAGAGGCTCAAATCAATGGAATTGACTTGAATATCCTGAGAAAGACCCTCAGGTATTTGGTCAATTAATCTTCAATAAAGGAGCCAAAATAGGAAGGGGAGCAAGGAAAGCCTCTTCAACAAGTGGTGCTGGAGATACTGGTTAGATACATGCAAAAAAAAATTAAATTCAAGCTTCCGTCTAACACTAGTTACTTGTCACTTGTCATCTGGTTGATCTTCTATTTGCTCGAGTGGGCACCAGTAATGTCTCCATTCATCATTGGGATGTGCTAGAGTAGCCCAATGATATCTGCTCACTCCAGGAACAGGAAGAGCCTCAAACCATTCATTCCAGGTTTTGACAAAGAAGTCTGACCATCTTGTTGGTGGGTGGCCACACGGTCTTTTGACTTCCCATGGAATCCAGTTGGTAACAGCTCTACTCCAGCGGTTGTCTCTAAATCGCATTACATGTCCGGCCCATCTGATTTTTGAGGCCTTGGCAAACAAGACAACGTCCCTGATTCTTTATTGTCGACGGAAGTTGGAACTCCGGATTCCTTCTCTCACTTGAGTAAAATGGGATACTCCAAGCATAGCTCTTTCGATTTCTCTTTGGGATACCCGAATAGCATTCTCATCCTGTTTTCGAGGGGCCCAGGTCTCTGAGGTGTATCTTAGTGCAGGAAGAACGGTGGAGTCGAAAAGATGTGCCCAAAACCGGAGGTTCTTCATCCTCTTAACCATTTCTTCGACGCTCTTGAAGGCATTCCATGCTCCTCTCTTCCTCCTGTGCAGTTCTGGCGTCAGGTCATTCCTCATGTTGGGTTCTCGACACATAACTGCTGCATTCGGAGATGTTCGTTCCATTTAGAGCAAATGGAATGTCAGGGACTAGTTCGTTTTTCATGAACATTGTTTTGCTGAGATTTAGCTGCCGTCCAACCTTTCCACACTCGCGGTCAAAGTAAGCCAGCATTTGTGCCGCTTGGCTAATGTTTGTTGTTAGGAGAACGATGTCATCAGTGAAGCAGAGGTGGTGTAGTTGCTGACTATCTATCTTTACTCCAATTCCTTCCCATTCCAGTCGTTGCATGACGTTCTCCAGGGTGGCACTTTATTGCCACCTTCTAACACTATCCACAAGAATCAAAGCAAAATGATTTAAGGACCTTGATATCAGACTTGAATCCATAAGGTATATAGAGGGAAATGTAGGCAGAACTCTCTATGACATTGAAGCTAAAGGTATCTTAAAGGATGAAGAACCACTGACCAAGCAAGGGGAAGCAAAGATAAACAAATGGAACTTGCCATGACCCAGAGATTCAAAAGTAAATCTCAAAAGAGATCTACAAGTGGTAGAACTTCTCCTGGATCCCTCACAGGGCTGAGTCATCCTGAGGCAAGCCAGAGGGGAGGTGGGTGAGTTACTATGCCTGACCAAACAGAGCCATGGTGGCTTAAAACCTCCACACTCCACAATAGCTACCATGCTCCTGGCTGGAACCCACTGTTTGGATGAGCTTCATCCAGGAATTAATTTGTTTATGAAATCTCCAGTTTTCACAGGGTCAGGGATGGGCTACCTATTCCATCTACCTGTACTTCTGTAAGTCAGGTAGTCATGTATGCCCCAAAGTTGCCATTCAGTTAAGAATTTAAGTCCAGCTGTATCACCCCGTTAGAAATTTTGGATACCCTAGGGAGCAGGGCCATGATTTCAGTGGTGCAACATCTCAAACTCTATAACACTGACAAACCAGGAGTAGCACACCAGATTGGACAGGATGTAATGTAGAACACAACCAGTCTCTGTTAACAAAATATAAATACAGAAGACTAAACTGTAAGATGTTAATAATGTCTTATACAAGAGCTTAAGTAATCCATGGTGAGATACAAGAATATTCATTAACTTTCTTCTAAAGAAGCATTTTTGGTCATTCTTTTAGCAAATTACTTATAACAAGCAACCTAAAATAAAATTTTGAGGGACTTCTGGGGTGGTTTGGAACATTGGAAATAATGGTGATGGGAAGGTGCAATGGTGGTGGGATTGGTGCTATAATAGTGAACGTCTGTAACTAAATTAATAACTTAAGAAAGTTAGTTTTAAAAAAGGGTAAACAACTAATCAGGAAGAAGCAAATCAAAACAACAAATAAGATATCATCTTACACCACAGAGACTGGCACACATTCAGAAGCAATTTGTGCTGGTGTGGATGCGGGGAGAAAGGGACTCTCCTTCATTGTTGGTGGAAATGCCAATTGGCTCGGCCTTTTTGAAAACAATGTGGACATTCTTCAAAAAACTAGAAGTTGAGTTCCCATTTGACTCAGCAACATCACTTCTGGGAATATACTCTGGGAGCCCCAAAACAAATAGCAGAAATGTAATCTATACTTCTATGTTCATTGCAGCACTATTCACAACAGCCAGAATCTGGAAACAACCTGAGTGCCCAAGAACAGATGAATGGATAAAGAAACTATGGCACATCCAATCTAGTAAAAACAGAGATCAACAAATGGGACTACATTAAACTAAAAAGCTTCTGCACCGCAAGAGATACAGTGACCAGAATACAAAGACTATCCACAGAATGGGAAAGGATATTTACACAATACCCATCAGATAAGGGGTTGATATCAATGGTATATAAAGCACTGGTTGAACTCTACAAGAAGAAAACATCCAACCCCATCAAAAAATGGGGCGAAGAAATGAACAGAAACTTTACCAAGGAAGAAATACGAATGGCCAAAAGGCACATGAAAAAGTGCTCTGCATCACTAATCATCAGAGAGATGCAGATCAAAACAACCATGAGATACCACCTCACACCACAGAGACTAGCACACATCCAAAAGAACAAAAGCAACCGCTGTTGGAGAGGATGTGGGGAGAAAGGGACCCTTCTTCACTGCTGGTGGGAATGCCGACTGGTTCAGCCCTTCTGGAAAACAATTTGGACGATTCTCAAAAAATTAGATATTGAATTCCCATTTGACCCAGCAATACCACTGCTGGGAATATATCCCAGAGAGGCAAAAAAGTACAATCGAAACAACATCTGCACATGTATGTTCATCGCAGCACTGTTTACAATAGCCAGAATCTGGAAAAAACCCGAATGCCCCAGAACGGATGACTGGTTGAGGAAACTTTGGTACATCTATACAATGGAATACTATGCAGCTGTTAGAAAAAAGGAGGTCAAGAATTTTGTAGTTAAGTGGATGGGCATGAAAAGTTTCATGCTGAGTGAAATGAGTCAGAAAGAGAGAGACAGACATAGAAAGATTGCACTCATCTGTGGTATATAGAATAACAGAGTGGGAGACTATCACCCAAGAACTGTAGAAATAAGTACCAGGAGGTTGACTCCATGGCTTCGAGGCTGGCCTCACATTCTGGGGAAAGGTCAACTCAGAGAAGCGATCACCAACTACATTGTAGTCGAAGGCCATGTGGGGGAAGGGAGTTGCGGGCTGAATGAGGGCTAGAGACTGAGCACAGCGGCCACTCAACACCTTTATTGCAAAGCACAGCAGCTAATTAGAGAGAGAGAACAGAAGGGAATGCCTTGCCACAGTGGCAGGGTGGGGTGGGGGGGAGATGGGATTGGGGAGGGTGGGAGGGACGCTGGGTTTACGGGTGGTGGAGAATGGGCACTGGTGAAGGGATGGGTTCCCGAACTTTGTATGAGGGAAGTATAAGCACAAAAGTGTATAAATCTGTAACTGTACCCTCACGGTGATTCTCTAATTAAAAATAAATAAATTAAAAAAAAAAAGAAACTATGGCACATCTAAACAATGGAATACTATGCAGCTGTTAGGAAGAATGAAGTCATTAACTATGATTATAAATGGATAGGCATGGAGAGCATCATGTTAAGTGAAATGAGTCAGAAGGAGAAGTACAGGTACAGAATGACTGCATTCATTTGTGAGATGTAAAAAATATATATTGTATAGTATGAGACAAATATCCATGGTGAGGGTAAACAGGGTCCAGGAGTACAGGTCAATGGTTGGAATTTTGCCACAAGAGTGTGTGGAGGTGAAGGGCACAGGTAAAGGGTTATACCGGATAATCTTTGATTATCTGTATTGAAAACTATAAGGACCAAAAGGAAAGAGAGAGAAGGAAAGAGAGGAAGAGAAAGAGAAAGAGAGAGAAGGAAAGTGTCTGCCATAGTGGCAGGAGGTGGGATGGGGGTGCAGAGGGAAACTGGAACCATTGGTGGTGCAAAGAGTACACTGGTTAAAGGCCAAGTGTTGGAACACTATATGACTGAAATCCAATCATGAACAGCTTTGTAAATGTGTATGTCACCGTGATTCAATTAAAAAATAAATAAATGGGGAAAATATTTCAAAAGGATAAACAAATGGGACTGAAATAAACTGAGAAGCTTCTCCACTTCAAAGGAAACAATAAGCAGAATACAAAGACAGCCCAAGGAATGAGAAAATATTTACCCAACACTCATCTAATAAGGGATTAATAGTCAAGATATTTAAGGCACTGTAGAACTTTACAGGAAAAAAAGACAACCGCATCGACAAATGGGGAGAAGAGATGAACAAAAAGTTCTTCAAAAAATATAAATGGCTGGGGCTGGAGCGATATCACAGTGGGTAGGGCATTTGCCTTGCACGCGGTCGACCCGGGTTCAATTCCCAGCATCCCATATGGTCCCCTGAGCACCGCCAGGAGTGATTCCTGAGTGCAGACCCAGGAGTAACCCCTGTGCATCGCCAGGTGTGACCCAAAAAGCAAAAAAGAGAAAAAAAGTGCACAATCATTGCTGGCGTGGATGTGGAGAGAAAGGGACTATTATTAACTGTTGATGGGAATACTGAATGGTCCAGCATTTTTGTAAAACAATATGGAAATCCCTAAAAATCCTAGAAATTGAACTTCTATACTACCCACCAATGCTACTTCTGGGAATATAACCTAGTCGCCCAAAAGCACAATACAGAAAGTCATCAGCACTCCTATGTCCATTGAAGCACTATTCAAAATAGCCAGAATCTAGAAACAACCCAAGTGCAGATGAGTGGACAAAGAAACTATGGCACAACTTCACAGTGTTACTCTACACAACTGTTAGAAAAAAATGAAGTCATGAAATTTGCTTACAGTGGAGAAAAAAAAATTCTTTATGTTCAGTGAACATAAAGATATCTTAGCTTCAATATCATGGAGAATTTTGCCAAAATTTACCCATACATTTCACTCATGCTGAGTGAAATCAGAGGGAGAGGGACAAACACTGCATAGAATGATTGCACTTCTTTATGGAATATCAATAAACCATAGTATGTGAGTAATACCCAAAGACATCAAAACAAGGGCCAGGAGGATAGATCCATGGTAGTGAGCTTCTCACCAAGGGGGAGGAGGGCAGTTAAGATAGAGAAGGGACCACTATGACAATGGTAGTTGGAAAAATAACACTCTGAACAAAAACTGAATGCTAGGATAAGTAAAGAGATATTCATGATACCCTTTCAGTAACAGAATTTCAAAACACAATGCCTGAAAGGAAAATAGGGAGAAACAGAGAGACAGAGAGAAAATTGTCTGGCATAGAGACAGGCTGAGGAGGTAGGGTGAGAGGGGAGGTGAGCAGGAGGAAAACCTGACGAAATTGATGGTGAGAAATGTGCACTGAAGGAGAGATGGGTGATGGAACATTGTATGACTGAAACTCAATTATGAACAACTTTGTAACTGTATATCACATGGTGATTTAATTTGAAAAATACCAAAATGAGTATACGTTATTCTATACAATGTACTTATTACCTTAAGTATGATGATAACAATTATTTTTGCAATTTTTTTTGCAAAAGTAAAGTGGTATTTGATTGAGTTTAAGGGGGATTTTCTTTTTTTAAAAATAGTGCTTATTGAATCACTGTGAGATATACCATTACAAAGGTGTTCATGCTTGGATTTAAGTCATACAGTATTCAAACAGTATTTCAGTGTACATTTCCCACCACCAGTGTCCCCAGGTTCCCTCCCATTATCCCCACCCCCTGCCTGCCTCTATGGCAGGCGCTTTTCATCTCTCTCTCTTTCTCTTTCTCATTTTGGGCATTATTGATACTGATTATCAAGAATTTCCCTTACCTACTTTTAACCCTCAGATCTTGTCCAGCGTGATCATTCCCAGCTATTATTGTCTTACTGGTTCCTTCTCTATCTTACATACAGTACTTCACAGACTTGTGGCTAGTTCCAACCATTTACCAGTATTCCTAACTCCCATTTTGCCTGGTCATGGATATTATTCTTCTATTATATTTATTTTATATACCAAAAATGAATGCAGTTGTTCTATAACTGCCCCCTTCCTTCTGACTCATTTCACTCAGCATGATAGTCTCCATGTCCATCCATTTATAGGCAAATTTCACGACTTCAGTTTTCCTGACAGCTACATATTCTGCATAGTATTCCATTGTGTAGATATGCCATAGTTTCTTTTTTTTTTAATTTATTTATTTTTAATTAGAGAATCACCGTGAGGGTACAGTTACAGATTTATACACTTCTGTGCTCACACTTCCCTCATACAAAGTTTGGGAACCCATCCCTTCACCAGTGCCCATTCTCCACCACCCGTAAACCCAGTGTCCCTCCCACCCTCCCCAATCCCATCTCCCCCCCACCCCACCCTGCCACTGTGGCAAGGCATTCCCTTCTGCTTTCTCTCTCTAATTAGCTGTTGTGGTTTGCAACAAAGGTGTTGAGTGGCCGCTGTGCTCAGTCTCTAGCCCTCATTCAGCCCGCAACTCCCTTCCCCCACATGGCCTTCGACTGCAATGTAGTTGGTGATTGCTTCTCTGAGTTGACCTTTCCCCGGAACGTGAGGCCAGCCTCGAAGCCATGGAGTCAACCTCCTGGTACTTATTTCTACAGTTCTTGGGTGTTAGTCTCCCACTCTGTTATTCTATATACCATAGATGAGTGCAATCTTTCTATGTCTGTCTCTCTCTTTCTGACTCATTTCACTCAGCATGAAACTTTTCATGCCCATCCACTTAACTACAAAATTCTTGACTTCCTTTTTTCTAACAGCTGCATAGTATTCCATTGTATAGATGTACCAAAGTTTCCTCAACCAGTCATCCGTTCTGGGGCATTCGGGTTTTTTCCAGATTCTGGCTATTGTAAACAGTGCTGCGATGAACATACATGTGCAGATGTTGTTTCGATTGTACTTTTTTGATTCTCTGGGATATATTCCCAGCAGTGGTATTGCTGGGTCAAATGGGAATTCAATATCTAATTTTTTGAGAGTCGTCCAAATTGTTTTCCAGAAGGGCTGAACCAGTCGGCATTCCCACCAGCAGTGAAGAAGGGTCCCTTTCTCCCCACATCCTCTCCAACAGCGGTTGTGTGCCATAGTTTCTTTATCCATTCATCTGTTCTTGGGCACTTAAGTCGTTTCCAGATTCTGGGTATGGTGAATAGTGTTGCAGTGAACATAGTATATTTTCAAAGAAATTGATCAAACATTCTGAAATTCATATGGAACAATAAGCCCCCACGAATAGCTAAAGAAATTCTTGGGGGGGAAAGGTGGGATGCATCACCTTTCCCAACCTCAAACTGAAGTGGTAATAATTAAAACAGCATGATTATGGAACAAAGACAGATCCTCAGACCAATAGAGTATGGTTGAATATCCTGACACAAACCTTATCTTTGATAAGGGAGCAAGAACTATAAAGTGGAGCAAGGAAAGCCTCCTTAACAAATGGTGCTGGCAAAACTCGACAGCTACATGTAAAAAAATGGGTTCAGACCTCTACCTAACACATGAACAAAAGTCAAATCAAATGGATTAAAGACCTTAACATCAGAGCAGAATCCATAAGGAACATTGAAGAAAATGTTGACAAAATTCTCCACGATATTGAAGCTAAGATATCTTCAAATATGAAACACTACTGAACAAATAAGTGGAAACAAAGATAAACAAATGAGACTATCTTAAACTAAGAAGCTTCTGCACCACAAAAGAAACAGTGACCAGGATACAAAAACAGCCTACGGAATGGGCAAGTATAATCACCCAATACCCTTCTGATAAGGAGTTAATATCAAAGATATACAAGGCGCTGGTTGAATTCTACAAGAAAAAAAACCGTCAAATCCCATAAGAAAATGGGGCGATGAAATGAACAGAAACTTTCTCAAAGAAGAAATTTGAATGGCCATAAGGCACATGGCATCTTCATTACTAATCATCAGGGAGATACAGATCAAAACTACAATGAGATATCATCTCATACCACAGAGACTGGCACACATCCAAAAGAACAAAGGCAACCAGGGTGGGCATGGATGTGGGGAGAAAGGGTTTCTACTTCACTGTTGGTCAGAATGCTGACTGGTCCAGCCTTTTTGGAAAATATTATGTATGTTTCTCAAAAAACTAAAAATTGAACTTCCATTTGACCCAGCAATACCACTTCTGGGAATATAGATTGGAGGCCCAAAAGCACAGGAAAAACTCCACCTGCACTCTTATTTTTGCAATTTGTTCCCATCAAGAATTTAGTAAAAGTACAGGTATGTGAAAATATCTTTTTCCACATATGCAGGAAAGATTTAACAGAAGCTGAACTACTATAGCATGTGCTGAAAGCAACATCATTTGGCATTGTTGCCAAGCAAGCAATCACCTTCATTCAACGAACAGTGACCAATATTCTCCTTGGTAACAACTTAAGCTTTCCTTGATAGTGTTGGAGAAATTGTTTTAGAACTAGGTACCCAACCTACTATGTGTCAATGAGGAACAATGACATTTCGCACAGATATGAGTTAAATGAATTTTTGCTTTGGACATGAGTGGATCTGAGAGTATTTGGCAATCAAGCTGGTCCTTCATCTGAAAAATCAACACAGAAAAAAAAATCAGAACCAAATTTATAAAAAGACACTGTTGTTATGTTGACCTATTCTATATATGTAGGTTATCCTGGCCATTTACTTCTCTTCTTCCCTAAAAGGTTATTACAAGCTAGGTGGGAATGCCGACTGGTTCAGCCTTTTTGGAAAACAATATGGACGTTCTCAAAAAATTAGAAATTGATCTCCCATTTGACCCAGCAATACCACTCCTGGGAATATATTCGGAAGAGGAAAAAAGCTATAGTAGAAATGACATCTGCACTTGTATGTTCTTTGCAGCACTGTTTACAATAGCCAAAATCTAGAAAAAAATGGACTGCCCCCAAACAGATGACTAGTTAAAGAAACTTTGGTCCATCTACACAATGGAATACTATGCAGCTGTTAGAAAAGATGAAGTCATGAAATTTGCATATAAGTGGATCAACATGGAAAGTATCATATTGAATGAAATGAGTCAGAAAGAAATAGATAGACATAGAAAGATTTCACTCATCTTTGGAATATAAAGTAGCAGAATGGGACACTAACACCCAAGAGTAGTAGAGATAAGAACCAGGAGGTCTGCCCCACAGCTTCGAAACTGGCCTCACATGCTGAGGGAAAAGGCACCCGAGATAGAGAAGGGAACACCTAGTAGAAAATGTTGGGAGGACCCACTCGGGTTGAAAGCTGCGTGCCGAAAGTAGACTATAGACCAATCATGATGGCCACTCAATACCTCTATTGCAAACTACAATATCCAACAGGAGAGAGAACAAAAGGGAATGCCCTGCCGCAGAGGCAGGGTGGGGTGGTGAGGGTTGGGGTGGGGGTGGTGGGAGGGATACTGGGAACATTGGTGGAAGAGAATGGGCACTGGTGGAGGGATGGAAATGAAATGCAAACATGAAAATTCATAAGTTTGTAACTGTACCTCACAGTGATTCACTAATTTAAAAAATGCAAAAATAAGGTTATTACAAGCTAACAATAGAAGCACCATTTCCTCTGTGCGCACATATATTTTCTGAGTAAAATTTTGGGCCCTTTGGGATAGATGCCTAGAAGTGGAATTGCTGCGTCACATCTGAGGTCAAACAAAATAAGCTCAATGGGGTTTTCATTTTTTGAGGAGTGCCAATACTTTTTCCCAAAATGTTTAACCAGTCAGCATTCCAAACAGCTATGAATGAAGGTTTATTTTTTTCCCACATCCCAACCAACAGTGCTTGCTTTTACTCTTTTTATGTGTGACAGTCTCATTAGTGGGAGGTGATATCTTATTTTGGTTTTGATTTGAATTTCCTTCATATTAAGTAATTTAGTGCATAGTTTCATATACTTATTAACTATCTGTATGTCTTGGGGGAAGTTTCTGTTCTCTACTCCCTTTTATTTCTTTTATTTTGTTGGGTTTTGGGGGGAGGTTGTTTTATTTTCCCCTTCTCCATTTTAATGGGATTGGTTAGGTTTTTTTATTGTTAATTTTTACAGGTTCTTTGTATATATTTGACATTAATTTTTTGTCAGATGAGTATGGGAAAATAATTTTTCCCAGTTTGTGGGATGTCTTTTTACTCTGGTCATTGCTTGTTTTATAGTGAAGAGCCTTCTTAATCTAATAAGGCCCAATTGCTTATCTTTTGATCCATTTGTAATCACTGGAAATTATTCCAGTGAAATGCTTTTCCAATGGAATGATTGAAGATGTCTCTAGATTGGGTGTCAAAAAGTAGTATGCCTATATTTTCCTCGTTGCAGTACTATTTATAGCCAAAATCTTCAAACAATCAAGGTGTCCAAAAACAGATGACTAGACAAAATGCTATGGTTGGAGCTGGAGGGTGATATGCTGAGAAAGTTAGCCAGAAGGAAAGTGACAAATACAGAATGATATTTCATATGTGGTATATAAAATGACATAGTAAGGAAATAACAGATGGTTAAAGACAAAATAACTTGAAAATCTGTCTACAGAAATGAACTCACTAGGATAGGGAGTTTTCAAGGGGCAGTGGGTCGGGGGTGTGGGAACCATGAAACAATAGTGGAGGGAAGCACTCATTCTAATGGAGGGTATGAGCTTGAAATATTGTGTGCATGAAACCCTGTAATTATCAGCATTATAAAAAAAACTAATAAAATACTATTTTCTCTGTTAAAAAGATTCAGTAGCACTTAAACTGGCCAAAGAGACATGATATAACTCTGAGAGGGACTTCAGAAAAAAATGATTTACTTTTGAGAAAAGAACAGGAATTGATGCTTCCTTTTCTTCTGTAGGATTATGTCGTGTCTGTATATGACTGTAAGCATATCTACAATCATCCTGACAACAAAAGCAGCATAAACAAGACTGTTGAAGATAGAATGGGCAACGGCCAAGATCCAGAGACTATAAAATAAAGCTCCTGGAAGAGAGTGCCACAGAATTCCCTGACCCAGTGCCAGGGTGTCTTCACCAGGTCACCTTGGAAGGGGGGTGGGTTGAATTTCCCTCCCCACCCAAAGCAGCCCCCCAGCAGCTGAAAACCTCCAGAACCCAAGTGCTGCCATGCTCAAGGCACGCTTGGACGAGCCTCACCCAAGAGGGAACCGGCAGAAAAACTCAGGTATGTGGGAACCCATGATTGAGATCTCTAAGCCTATTCCTATCGGGACTGGGCCTCCTCCCCACAGCGACCCAGTTTTCCAGTAGCTTGGTAGTCACACCCACAAACTGCCTCCGGCGCCATGTAATCTTATCAACAGCCAAGATCCAGACAATATAAACTAAAGATCCTGGAAGAGAGTAATGCAGAATTTCCTGAATGCGGCCATGCGACCTCTCATACTCTAGCTCACATACATACCAAAAGTAGCACACATCTGTTTGGTTTTAACATACTTGCTCTTATTCACTTATATATTGGCTTAAATGGCTCCAGAATGAAATACAACAACCTTCAAGCACTTCCCTCTAATTGTGGTGGGAAGGTCCTTGGTGGTGGGATTGGTGTTATTGTGAACTACTTTACAAAAATAAAATATATAAAAATTGCAAAAAAAGAAGATAGAACAGGAATACTCTGAATCTTTTATTTATTTCATTTAAGCCGCTTATCAAACTATTCCTGGAATCATGCTTTTAGCTCCATGTAATAAACGACAGATTTCTTCATACTTAGAGCAATTTGAATCTTAATTTTTCTATTACTTGCAAATAAAAATATCTTAAATGAAAAGTTTAAAAATAAGTAAAATAACAAGTAAAATTTGAAGATATAAACTAACTAGAAAATCTGAGTTACTATTAATGGAATATATGTACTTATATGAATTATAAAATATGACATTTTATTTTTAATTAGCAATTCCTATCCATATCAGCATAATAATTTTAATAATTTAAATATTTATAGTAACTGCATTGGATTTGATAGTACTTTGTGTAATGTCACTTTGACAATATTAATCCTTCCAATTCATGAACAGAGGATATATTTGTATTTTCTATGTACTCTTTTCATTTCTTTTCATAATGTCTTTCATCTCTTTGGTTAAGTTGATTCCCAGTAGCTTGACTTTTGTGTGGCACATCTGTAAGTGGTATTATTTTTCTCTCTCTTCTACTGTACTTTATACATATAGGAAAACCATGGATTTCTGTGTGTTTATTGTGTAGCCTGTCACATTGCTGTAAAAGTCTATTGTTTCTAGGACTTTTTTTGGTGGAGTCTTTGAGATTTTTCTAAGCATAGTATTACATCATCTGCATAGTGAGTTTAACTTCCTCTTTTCTGATCTGATTGTGCTTAATATATTTAATTCTTGCCTAATTGTTATGGCAAGGATTTTCAATACCAAATGGAATTGTAGTGGTGAGAGTTTCCTCCGTGATTAGACAGGAAAGGCTCTCAGTTTTCCACCATTTTTTATGATGTTTGCTGTGATAAATGATTTTTATTATGTCAAAGAAAGTTCCTTCCACCACCATATTACTTATTTTTTCCCCATAAATGGGTGTTGGATTTTGTCAACTACTTTCTCTGTACTTGTTGATATGATAATATGATTTTACCATACATTATATATATATATAGTGTGTGTTACACTGATTTATTTGCATATACTAGGATCCTTGCATCCTTGGGATGAAATCCCCTTGATCTTGGTATATTACATTTTTAATGACTTAGATCAAACATTTTTAAAATTTGTATGGAACAACACCACCTCCTGAACATCCAAAGTCATCCTAGGGAAAAAAGAAGGTGGGATGTCTTCTCTCACCCCAAATTCAAACTATTCTATAAAGTTGTAATGATCAAAACTGTGCTTCTGGAATAAGAATAGACTCTCAGACCAATGAAATAGAACTGAGGGGCCGAAGCGATAGCACAGCGGGTAGGGCGTTTGCCTTGCAAGCGGCCAACCCGGGTTCGATCCCCGGCATCCCATATGGTCCCCCAAGCACCGCCAGGAGTAACTCCTGAGTGCAAAGCCAGGAGTAACCCCTGAGCATCGCTGGGTGTGACCCAAAAAGCAAAAAAAAAAAAGAAATAGAACTGAAACATATTCCCAACTATATGGACAATCATCGTGTAATAAAAGAATAAATGAAGTGAAATGAGGAAATCCTCTTCAACAAATGGTGCTGGGATAACTGGCCAGTTATATGCAAAAATAAACTCAAATGTATTTTTTTAATTCTTTTATTAATTCACCATGTGGAAAGTTACAAAGCGTTCAAGTTAAAGTCTCAGTTATACAATGCTCAAACACCCATCCTTTCACCAGTGCACATATTCCACCACCAAGAATCACGATATACCTCCCCCCTTCCCCCCACCTCCCCAGCCCCCCACCCCACATGTGTAACTGGTAAATTTCACTTTACTTTCATTTTATTTTGATTACATTCAATATTTAAACAAAAAAAATCACTATTATTGATTTGGAGTTTCTCCCCCCTAAAGTCGATCTGCTGAAAAGAAAG
This sequence comes from Sorex araneus, assembly GCF_027595985.1. Classification (NCBI taxonomy): domain Eukaryota; kingdom Metazoa; phylum Chordata; class Mammalia; order Eulipotyphla; family Soricidae; genus Sorex; species Sorex araneus. The sequence continues at coordinate 149,572,751 of NC_073313.1, forward strand.
CATTTGGTAATTTGTTTTCCATTGCTGAGAATGAAGAGATATGAAGTCAGGAGGCCGCACTAGCAGCAGCATAGTTTTGGATTTCTGTATTTTAGTATCTAGTAATTAAGTCCAGAGAAATGTCTGGACTTAATTGTATTTTTAATACCAGGCACAAAATTCAAATTAAAATGGATGAAGGAAATTGATATCAGATCTGGACCCAAAAATTATATTGATGATAACATAGGTAGAACAATTTATGACATTGAAGTCAGAGATATCGTTAATGATTTGAAACAACTACTGGCCAAACAAACTGAAAACAAAAATAATCAAATGGAAATATATCAAACTAAGGAGCTTCTGCACCTCAAACAAAATGATGCTCAGAATAAAAAGACACCTCACAGACTGACAGGGGATATTTGCCCACTTCCCATTGGATAAAGGATGATATCCAAGATATATAATGCACTAGTAGAACTCTACCAAAAATACATTAATAATAGGGATAACATAAATAGAAATTTGCTCAAAGACACAAATATGTCCAAAATTCTCTATTAAAAATGCTCAGTAATACTAATCATCAGGGGAATTAAAAGTGAAACAACAGTGAGATATCATCTCAGACCAATAGAGAGGCACACCGCAAAGAATAAAATCAACCGGTGTTGTCTATGTTGTGGGGGAAAGGGACCCTCATTCACTGACGGTGGGAATGTAAATGGGTCCAACATTTTTTGGAAAACAATATGGACACCTCTCAAAAAATAAAGCTAGAAATTGAGCAAGCAATTCAACTTCTGGGTATCCACCCCCAAGGACCCAAAACCTCACTTTAGAAAAGGAGTCCTATTTTCATTATAGCACTATTGATAATAGCCAGAAATGTGGAAACAGTCCAAGTGCCCAACATCAGATGACTGGATAAAGAAAATATGGTACATATACAAAATAGAATACAACTTGGCTATAAGAAAAAAATGAAATCGTGAAATTGCATTGTTTTGTGGATGGATCTGGAGAGTAACATGCTGAGTAAAGTTAGTCAGAAAGAGAGGGGGGCAGACACAAGAATTATCTCTTTCATATGCAGGATATAAATAATCACTGTAGGGAAATAACACTAACGTATTATAATACTCCCACCAGACCTCTTCCCTATTTGATACCTAGATTTTATTTTTAAATAATACTTTCATGTAAGGGACAAAGTAGTAATTAGACAAACTACATCATGTCACAGCTGATTGACACCACAGACATTTGAAAATAAAATAAATTATGGCACTGCATTGTAAAGACATGCTTTCTTAGTTATTTCTAGTCAACGTCACTTTTAACTTTTTAATTAAATCACTACGAATTACAAAGTTACAAATGTATTTATGACTGAATTTCCAGTGTACATTGTTCCAACAATAATCCCTTCACCGATGTCCACCACTTTCCAGAAATGCCCCGTTTCCCTCCTTCCTCTAGCCAGCCTTGCTGGCAGACACATTTCCCCTCCAACATTTTCCTAGTGTTCCTTTCCTAACATACCCTCACCCTCGCCTCAGTGAATAGCTTCGTACTGAAAACCAATTCCCCTGTTCTTCATTCTTATTTCCAGTGGGCATTTGGTAACCCCCTATGAAGTTTCTTTATATCTCACATATGAGAGAAATCATTCGTAATCTGTTCCTTTCCCCTGAGACATTTCACTCAGCATGCTACTCTCCAAATCCACCCATATTGCAGCAGATTGCATGACTTTATCTTTTTAAGACTTAGTAATATTCCATTATGTACAATGATTTCTTTATCCAATCATCTGTTTGTGGGCATTTGTGCTGTTTCTATATTTTGGCTATTGTATACAGTGCTGCAATAAAGGTTAGAGTGTAACTGTCATTTCTGCATTGTGCTTTTGGGCCTTTGGGGTGTATTTCCAGGAGTGGAATTGCTGACTCATACTTAAATTGAATTCCTCATTTTTTTTAGGAATTTCCATATTGTCTTTCAAGAATATTGGACTGGCTAACATTCCCACCACCAGTGAATGAGGGTCCCTTTCTCCCCATATCCTTGCCAATATTGGTTATTGTTGTTGTTCTTTAGATTGAGTTCAAGTCCACTCTGGACAAGATCCAAGGGTTAAAATTAGGTAAGGATATTCTGGATAACCTTTCTATATCAATATTGCAAACCACAATGTCCAAAAGCAGAGAAAGACAGACAAAGACACAGATAGAGGAAGAGAGTGAAGAAAAGTGCCTGCCAAAGAGGCAGACAAGGGGTAGGGGGTAAGGGGTGATAGGAGAGAGCTTGGGGATACTGGTGCTGGGAAATGTACACTGGTGAAGGGATGGGTGTTGGAATACTGTGTGACTGAAATTCAATCAGAATGGCTTTGTAATGCTCTAAAAATAAATTTAAAAAAATTAAAAACTAAATGTCACTGTCACTATCACTGTCATCCCGTTGCTCATCGATTTGTTCAAGTGGGCATCAGTAACGTCTTTCATTGAGAGACTTATTACTATTTTTGGAATATCCAATACGCACAGGTAGCTTGCCAGGTTACAAAAATAAATAAAATTTAAAAATTAAAAAAATTCAAATATAAAAAATATACTGAATGCTAATCTCTCTGGTATGAAGTGATATCTCATTTTTGTTTTGATTTGTATTTCCCTGATGATTAGGAATCTAGTTTTTTTCATATCCTTTTGGGCCATCTGTATTGCTTCATTGAGGAAGCTCCTATTCACCTCCTCTCTATTTTTGTGGAGTTGGAATTTTTTTCTTGTAGAGTTCTACCAGGGCTTTATATATCTTCGATATTAACCTTTTGTTGGATGAGTGGTGGGCAATTAATTTCTCCCAGTATGTGGGCTATCTTTGTAATCTGGTCATTGTTTCATTTGAGGTATAGAAACTTCTTAGTTTAATGTAGTCCCATTTATTTATCATTTGCTTTTACTCTGATCTCAAGAGATCAGAGTTATACAGTTCAGCAATTTAAAGGATCTATGTGATTTTGGAACCTGTTAGACCAGGTTTAAACAAAGATTTCTAATTAGAATGTGGCGCCTACAACGAAATTGAAATTTTTAGTCTAAATTTCTTATTGGAAGAACATTAATAGTTATTAACAGTTGAAATTCTTTTGAATTCCAGTAGCTGTACTATCTAGAAAAAGCTACAGAGCTAGAGCCAGAAAACTAAAAGTGAAATAAGAATTCAGGGAGTGCAAGGCTTTATCTTATAAGCCTCAGCCCATTTTAATGAGGAATTTAGCTGTTTTTCAAGCAACAGAGGTACAGAAACCCTCAAAATAAACAAAGTTTACTTGTGTTTCCATAAACATTTGACAGTCCAAATGCTTTTCTTTCTATGCTATTATCAAAGTTTGGTTAAAATATATATATATACATATATATATTAATACCCAAAGGGCTTTTTCTGTGTTTGAAAGCATATTTGTATTGTGGAATTGATAAAGTTAGAAAGCTTGTGATTTGAACAAACTAAGGTACGAGAACTATTGAACTTAAGCCAAAGAAGATTTACTCATGTTTCATAAAAATTGATGGTTTAAAGGTCTTATGCTGTTGTGTAAATGTACATATGCATCTATATTGGATTATTAGAATGTGAGCTGAAATAGTTGTGGTTAAAAGCAGGTTCGAAGAGTAATGGTTTAGTTAAAATATGTTATTCTAGAGTTATAAAATTGGTTGCAAAATTTATTCTACAAGTGTTTTATTTGATCTGAGACTCGGTAACTAAAATTTCTATTGATACTTAGCAAAGAATTATAATAGATTAATCTCAGGTGTCAGCCTGATAGTCTAAAGCCATAGTATTGGGCCTTGGTTAAAGTTTGAGATGTGGGAACTTTTACTGACTATTGTTAAGTCAGTCTGTCCAGTAAATGAAAATGCATGTTGTTATTCTGATAACTTTATTCATTGCAAAGTTTTGTCACCAGGTATCATACCTAGCTCGGACCATCAGAGAACTTTGTACGCAAGTGTGAGATCCTTAATGTTTTATGGTAATCTATGAGTGTTTTAATCTTTATATTTGTGTTTTCCTAAAAATCAGAATTCTAAGATGTCTCCTGGTTAATTTCTAATGTGAAGTGAACTTTTGCCAAGTGAATATATGTTGTAAGAACTTTCTAAACCTTTTTGAATATCTATAGAACTGACAATGCTTTTGAAATGGTATGGCAGAGTAGTTTTGTTGTGTTAAATGAGATGATTGATAATTAGTGTCCATATTTGGGAAATCATGTTGTACTGGGTTTAGTAAAATAAGAGTTTAAAATTGTGGGACGACTATAAGGAATATAGATGTATGTCTTAAGTCAGAAAGATAATGGATGCAGATATCATCAGTTGGAAAAAGGAAAGTAATCCTGTTAAAGTGAAGTTGATTTTGAAATGGGTTGAAGGAAAGTTACAGGACAGAATGAATATAAAGGAAAGTGTAGAAGGTTTGAGGTTGTGTTTGAAGGAAAGAAACTGATCACTGTTTTAAGAAACTCTTTAAATCACATGCAGAATTGTTCTAGTATGTTTTTTGGTGGGATCTATGGAAAAGATATTGGATGGATTGTCTGGACTCCTGTTAGAGTGCTCTTAGATAATTGAATTCTTCAAAAGTTGCGGGAAATCAATGTTTTTTTCAAATGGGATTAAATGAATTAGACATGTTTAACTGTACACTGGACTCCCAGTACAGTGCTCTTATTAATGGGAAGTCAACGTTTTCAACATGGGATTGAATGGGTTAAATATGATGTTAAATTGTACACTTTCTCTACAGATTTTAGATTCTTTGGCTAGGAACTACAACAAATGGGTGTGTTGCATCTCACTGTGAGTAAAGTGAACTGTTTTTCTCTTCTTTGTACCTTTGGTATGTTTTTGATGCTTCGTGGCACTATGTTGGTTTGCATAAATCCAGACAAAAGTCTTTCCTCTCTGTAATAGGGTCTACCCCTCATGCAGACAGGAAAATCAATTATGGGACCCCAAAGCCCTCTTTCAGGGAAAGAGTCAAGGGATTGGTCTAAATGACAGGAGCAGGTATTTAACAGGTACTGTTTCAAGTACCCTACAAACCTCAGGGAGACCCTAGAGGCCAGTTGGCTTAAGGAAAGAATGGAAATCATCACTGCTATGGAAATGAGGAATCTGGGAATCTGTGTGACTGGCACAATCTGGGCCTACTCAGCATCAAGAAAAACCCTGGAAACCAGGATCTCTCCCAGCCCTGAAAAAGGGAAGGGATGGACTCCTTTCTGCCAGGATGCATCTACGGAAAAGGCCACCTCCAGTTCAACCTGAAAGCTCGAGACCATCCAGTTCATCGTGGGACATTTATGGCCAGGCCTGGGTAACTCTGACGTGCCACATAAGATTAATGCCGTTATTGGTGTGCCTCCTGTCTTTAGCCCAACCCCCAGGACTTCTCAGTAAATAATGGGGTACCCCAAAATGGAGAGTTCTCCAATCTTGCTGTGTTTATGCAAAAGAACAAGTCAGATTTGTTAAGCCATCAGGCAAATTTTAAAATGAAGGTGGAGAGAAAACCATGTTTCTGTAACTTGCTTTTTAAAGAATCAGATTCAAATTCTACAGAGTAATCTAGTAAATGTATTCTAATCTTGATCTAAAAGGTATCCCTTTTGGGTAATTCAGGTACAATGTGTTTTGCTGACTGTAAAGTAAGCAGCCTAGTCTTTGGGACTCAATGTTGAACATGCTGTCACTAGTCTGACCAGGATATTGGAAGCCAGAGCTTTAGTAGGGGGAACCTCAGCTCAAAGTGCAGAATTAATTGCTTTCCCCCAACCTGTCAATAGGCTACAGTGCCAAAAGTGGACATCTCAACTGATTCTAAGTATTCACCTTTAGTTCTGTGAACACAGTCATTTGGAGAGAACTAGAATTTTTTTTTATTTTTTTATTAGTTTATTTTTAATTAGAGAGTCATCGTAAGGGTACAGTTACAGATCCATGCATCTTTGTGCTCATGTTTCCCCCATACAAAGTTCGATAACCCATCCCTTCACCAGTGCCCATTCTCCACCACCAGTAAACCCAACATCCCTCCCCCCTCCCCAGTCCCATCTCCCCCCACCCCACCCTGCCACTATGGCAGGGAATTCCCTTTTGGAGAACTAGAATTTTTTAACAGCTCTTAATTCTCGTTTCATCATGGGATTAATCCAGAGAATACTCATCTAAGATACTCCGCAAAAGAGGAGCATAGGCATTGGAACAAGGTTTTCAAAAGAAAATTGATAGATAAAGGGTTACACTAAGCTTCCAACACTAGTGAAAGCCATCTTTCATGGTTAGGAACTCAGTACTGTCTTTTCTATTTCATTAATGAACCTAGTGGAAATTCTGGGCTTCCTTTCCTAACACTTGTTCAGCATCAAGGAATTTACCAAGGAGAGGATTGGCAGCTTTGACATCATGTAAATGATCAAATGCTCATATTCAAGGTATAAATATCTACTGCTTCCAAATGACAGCTTCAGTGGATAGGTAGCTTTTCCAACCTGAGAAGTGGTGTGGTGCTTCTAGGCCACTAGAAAAATCTGGACATAGGAAGTCATTTTCTATCAACCAATGGGTGAAGCAGTTATTCTTTTCCATTGTTTTTATGACAGAAATGGGTATGGCATTATGTTGCTTTGGGTTCTGTTGCTTTAACTCTTATGTTTCCTAAGACAGCAAACTATTTTGTCCTTACTAGGTCAGAAAGGACCTTCCACATCTCCAGAGTCTAATCATTTCAAAGTGCCATCCCTCAGTCTAATTGATCTGATCTTTTCTTTCAGATAACTTCAGGAACCCAACCAGTTCATTGCCTGGGGTCCACTAAAATTCAGGTAGCTTGAGGTTTCACCCCTTGTGCAGGCAGGGTCTGCGCCCCTCTGTCAGCATGAAGCAGCTTCAGAAGATGGATCACCGACCATTTTCCCCTTAAAGATCAAGGTGGTGAAATCTCTAGGGGGGAATATGATGTAGGCAGGTAGATAGGGAAAGGCCCTTGGCAATGAAACTCAGATTAATAAAGTCTCTGGGAAGGAGAATCCTGAGACTGACCCACCCTGTGGATACAGAAAACAGACCTGATAAGACCTTCTAAAGAAGACCATCACCAACTCCCAACCTCCCTGGTAACCTCCTTAGCAACGGACTTTTACCCGAGAAGAAGCCCCCACGTGGGGGCAGGTTGAAGAGACCCTATAAAAGACACCTTGAACAAAGGAAGTGCGCGCATATGCTGCCTGAGCCCATGTGCTGCTTGTGCCATGTGGCCGAGCACATGTGTCGCCCTCATCACCCCCCTTGAGATGTGTACTTTCATGCTTTCGTGTTTGTGTCATAAGGGATACCGGACAATGCCTCCCCTGACCACATTTAATTTAAAACAAAACAGGGGGAGATGTAGGGAGCCATTTTACAAGCCCGGCTCTTATCCTAGTCAAGTGGAGGCTTACTTGGGATTTCTGTAACAAGGTCACCACTGCTGACCTTACTGATCTTATCAGTTGGCCATTCCTCTCACTAGCCAACGCCCATGCCTGATCTGCCCAACGCCCGCCCATGCCTGATCTGCATTTTACTATTGTTCCTATGGGGGTCCAAGCATGCATACCGCCCCCTCCCACCAAGAGGTATAAGTATTGTAACTGCTGTGAATAAACTCTCTCTCTCTCTCCTCCTCCTTCTGGCTCTGCGTCTGTTCATTCGGTTACGTCCCCTCCTTAGCCCCACGAGGGGTCCTCCCTGCGGGACAGGATGGGACCCCACAGATTTCTATAATATGACATAATTTTAACATACCTTGTCTGTATTTATATGTTAAATTCTTTTATAAAAACAAATTTTAAATGCTTAAGATTCTGTGGTTTACAATACTGCTAAAATGTATTTTAATGCACATAATTCCAACACCATAACCATTGCCATGTATCCATCTCTTTCCCCAAGAAACCCTATGCCCCTCCCTCTAAAACACCTACCCAACCAACTCTATTTTGTGGATAAATTATCCCATTATATTTCCTTTGTTGCTTCCTTGTTTATCTTAAGCCACACATATGAGGTCATTCTCTTTTTGACCTTTCTTTATGTTTTTGTTACAACAGTATCCTATAATTCTCTAAAGTATCAATAGTACTTTATTACTGTGTTATATAGTATGTTGCCAATTACATTCCACAATAAAGCAATATTAAGTTTTTTTTAAATTGACAAGAATAATTAGCTAATCCTCTAAAAAATATAATGATGTCCTATGCTTACTCTATATGCTCAAAGTCTGTGTTCCCATATTAACCATATGTAGAAGATATCCTGCATAGATCATATTTAGAATGTATTTGGAAGCATTATCCTTATAGAAGCAAGTGAACTGGAAAACAATATGTAAAAATTAAAGTAGGTACATATCTCAAATCTGCCTTGAAATTCAATTCAAAGTGGATAAAAGAAAGGCCTTAATCAGACTAGAATCTATAAAATACATTGGGAAAATATTGGCAGAATATTCCAAGATTTGGACATCTAAGGTTGTTTTATTTTATTTTTTTAACTTTTATTATTTTATTATTTTTTTAACTTTTTATTAAATCACCAAGTGGAAAGTTACAAAGTTCTCAGGTTTATATGTCAGCTATACAATATTCAAACACCCATCCCTTCACCAGTGCCCATATTCCACCACCAAAAACCCCAGTATACCCCCCGCCCCCACCCCCTACCCCCTACTGTATAACTAATGAATTTCACTTCATTTTTCCTTTACCTTGATTACATTCCATTATTCAACACAAAACTCACTATAGTTGTTGGAGTTTCCACCCAAGAGAGACAGACCTACTACATTTGAAAATTAGTTTTTTATTGCTGGAAATGAAGAGATATGTAGCCCCACTGTAAGAGTACATAACTCTCTCTCTTTTTTTTCCTTTTTCCTTTTCCCTTTTTTTTCTTTTTCCCCCTCATCCCCCTTCCCGCGCCTCATAGTATGGTTTACGCCATGCCGCGTCGGCCAGCGTGGGGCTTTTGCTTAGTTCACAGTCCAGAGAGGTGGCTGCTACATTAGAAACCTTCAATATTTCAACAAAAACTTACTGTTATTGTTTGGAGTTTCCCCCCCAAGTCAGACTTGTTCAAAAGGAACCGTTTCACATTGCTGACAATTATAAATGTTAAGTCACGCGGATGCTGGTTTTGGATTTCTGTATAAAGTCCAGGGAAAATTCTGCCAGAAATTACATAGCCCAGCTCACAGTCCCAGTGAATTGCTGTAAGAAGTCTCTGAATTCAAAGTCTTTAGGCGCAGAGGGTCCGATTTGCGCTCAGCGGCTCCGGATTTATCTGGGCCGAGGGCGTGCCAGTTACGCCCCCTTCCCATGAGTTCCTGGGAGCCCCAAAAATAAAAACCGAATACCTCTGGGTTTGGAGTCTAGAAGATGGCGCCTGCCACATGGGTGCCGCCAGCCCGCCGCTTTCCATGCAGGAAGACAGGGTGGGGAGGAAAAAAATCCACCCCCGGCAGTACAGAGTTGTATCCCAGTTCGCAGTCCCAGTGCATTGCTATCGGATGCTGCGCTGGATGCCCGAATGTGTTAGATCTCTGGAATCAAAGTCTTTAGGCGCAGAGGGTCCCTAGGGTTGTTTTAATGATATTAATGCAATGGCAAAGTCAACAATAAAGAATAAATGGGACTGAATCAAATTCAAGAGTTTCTGTAGGGCAAAAGAAACATGGGCAAAACCTAAAAGACACCCAACTTACATGAAGAAAATATTTGCACTGAACAATTAGATAAAGAGTTGATATTCAAGATAGATAAAGTACTCACAAATTTCAAAAAATTATAATAAAAACTTTATCAAAAATTGGGAGAAGAAATGGACAGGTGCTTTTCTGAGGAATACAGACAGATGGCCAATGGACACATGAAAATAGGTTCATCATTATTATCAGGGAATCCAAATCAGGATAACAGTGAGATATCATCTCACACCAATAAAATTGGCACATATTAGAAAAACTGGGAACAATCTCTGTTAACAGGGATGTGATTATAAAAGAACTCTTATTCACTGGCAGGAATGTTATTTGACTTAACCCCTATGGAGAACAGCATGAGAGTTACCCAGAAAAGTAAGAATTAAATTTACATAAGATCCAGTAATCCCACATTTGGTGGGGAAATGAAAACAGTCGTTCTCAGGACAGATGCACACATTTATTTATTGAGCATTTGGTACAATAGTTAATCTATAGAATCAACCTTTGTTTCCAAAGAGAGATGAGTGGCTTATGAAACTGGTATATATTCCTGGTGGAATATTATGCAGCTACAGGGAATGATGAATTTATGTAATTTGATGCAACTTTTATAAACTGGAGGATATCATGTTTAGTGAAGTAAATCAGAAGAAGGACGAACACAAGATGATTTTAGTTATCTGTGGTATATACAGGACAGGGATGGAGCGATAGCACAGCGGTTGGGCTGTTCACGAGGCCGACCAGAGTTCAATTCCTCCACCCCTCTCGGCAAGCTACCGAGAGTATCGAGCCCGCGCGGCAGAGCCTGGCAAGCTACCCGTGCATATTGGATATGACAAAAACAGTAACAATAAGTCTCTCAATGAGAGACATTACTGGTGCCCGCTCGAACAAATCGATCAGCAATGGGATGACAGTGACTGTGACAGATATACAGGACAAGGGAAGTAAATTTATTAAAGCGGGTATTCCTAGAAAACCTTCACCCTAGACTATAGAAAGAAGAAGGACAGGGAAAGAAATAAATTGGTTTGTTGTTGTTGTTGTTGTTTTTATTGAATCACCTTACAAGCTTTCATGTTTGGGTTACAATATCACAATGATCAAACACCCATCCCTCCACCAGCGCACATTCCCCACCACCCATGTATACTCCCCATTTCCCACCCTCCCCCTACCTCTATGGCAGACAATATTCCCCATGCTCTCTCTCTACTTTTGGGCATTATGGCTTGCAACACAGATACTGAGAGGTCCACTATCTACTTTCAGCATCCATGTTTGGTCCACTATCTACTTTCGGCATGCATCTCCCATCCCAACTTGTTGCTCCAGCCATCATTTTCTTAGTGATCCCTTCTCTATTCCATCTGCCTTCTCCCCTCCACTCATGAAGCCCTTGTATCTACTGTCCTTGGGTGTCAGCCTCATGTGATGTTAGTCTATATTCCACAAATGAGTACAGTCCTTCTATGTCTTTCCCTCTCTTTCTGACTCATTTCATTTAGCATGATACTCTCCATGTCTATTCATTGATAAGAAAATTTCGTGACTCCATCTCTCCTAACATCTGCATAGTATTCCATTGTGTAGATGTACCAAAGTTTCTTTAACCAGTTATCTGTTTTAGGGCACTCGGGTTGTTTCCAGATTTTGGCTATTGTGAACAGTGCTGCAATGATTATATAGGTACAGATGTCATTTCTACTGTTCTCTTTTGCATCCTCAGGATATATTACCAGAAGTGATATTGCGGGATCATATGGAAGCTCAATTTCTAGTTTTTGAAGGACTGTCCATATTGTTTTCCAGAAAGGCTAGACCAGTCGGCATTCCCACCAACAGTGAAGGAGCGTCCCTTTTTGCCCACATCCACTCCAGCACTGGTTGCTTTTGTTCTTTTCAATGTGTGAGAGTCTCTGTGGTGTGAGATGATATCTCATTGTTGTTTTGATTTGCATCTCCCTGACTAGCGATGTGGAGCATTTTTTCATATGCCTTTTGGCTGTTTGTATTTCTCTTTTGAGGAAATTTCTGTTCATTTCTTCTCCCCATTTTTTGATGGGGTTGGAGGTTTTTTTCTTATACAATTCTACTCGTGTCTTGTATATCCTGGATATTAATCCCTTTTCAGATAGGTATTGGGTAAATATTCTTTCCTATTCTGTGGGCTCTTTCTGTATTTTGGCCACTGGTTTTTTTTTTGAAGTACAGAAGCTTCTTACTTTGATGTAGTCCCATTTGTTTATGTTTGCTTCCACTTGCATGGTCAGTGCTGTTTTATTCTTTTTTTTTTTTTTGCTTTTTGGGTCACACCCAGCGATGCTCAGGGGTTACTCCTGGCTTTGCACTCAGGAATTACTCCTGGCGGTGCTTGGGGGACCATATGGGATGCCGGGGATCGAACCCGGGTCGGCCGCGTGCAAGGCAAACGCCCTACCCGCTGTGCTATCGTTCCGGCCCAGTGCTGTTTTATTCTTAAAGATGCTTTTAGCTTCAATGTCATGGAGAGTTCTGCCTACATTTTCTTCTATGAATCTTATAGATTCATGCCTTATATTGAAGTCTTTAATCCACTTTGATCTGACTTTTGTGCCTGGCATTAGACAGAGGTCAGAGTTCATTTTTTTGCAGGTAGCTATCCAGTTTTCCCAGCACCACTTGTTGAAGAGGCTTTCCTTGTTCCACTTTGCATTTCTTGTTCCTTTGTCAAAGATTAAGTGGCCATATATTTGAGGGTCTGTGACAGGATATTTAACTCTGTTCCATTGGTATGCAGGTCTGTTTTTATCCCAATACCATGCTGATTTAATTACTAGTGCTTTGTAGTAGAGTTTGAAGTTGGGGAAGGTGACGCCACCCATCTTCTTTTTTCCATGGATTGCTTTAGCTATTCGTGGGGGTTTATTGTTCCATATGGGAAAGAAGTAAATTATGTGGTGAAGTAAGAAGAAGAGGAGGAAATAACAGGGCCAGAAGTCAGAGGCCTTGATCCAACAATTTGGATCTGTGATTTAACTAAATAGATATACTACAATATATCTATTGTAGAGTTGTAGTGAAGTAGAGGTAAGGTAGAGTTGTAGTATACCTATTTAGTTAAATCACAGATCCAAATTCAGTGAAAGTATGATATCCAAACTACAACCAAACTTAAAAACATGCCTGTCATGAAGAGAGGTTGAAGTGGAAGTGAACCTCTGGAGGGAAGTTGACACTCATAATCAGATCAGTGTTAGAATGTTGTATACCTGAAGCTCAACTATGAATGACTTTGTAAATTACAGTGCCTTATTTTTTTAAAAAATGTAAAGAGGTAAGTAAAGTAAAATGGAATAAATCATATTGCTTGTACTTAATGAAATTTATATGTTGTTCTTAAAAAGAAGATATTAGAACATGAATACACATAGAAGGTAGTATGATGAAGACAGTAGGAAAGATAGCCATCTTCAAGCCAAAGTGCATGGCTTTCCTATACGCAAATAATGAGAGAGAAGAAAACGACATGATAAAAGCAATCCCGTTCACAATTGTGCCTCAAACGATCAAATACCTCGGAATCAAATTAACTAAAGAGGTAAAGGACTTGTATAAAGAAACTATAATATGCTACTTCAGGAAATAAAAGAGGACACGAGGAAATGGAAAGATATCCCCTGTTCATGGATTGGAAGAATTAATATTATCAAAATGGCAATACTCCCCAAAGCATTGTACAAATTCAATGCTATCTCTATAAGGATACCCTTGACATTCTTGAAAGAAAAGGAACAAGCACTCCTAAAATTCATATAGAACAATATAAATATATAGAACAATAAGCCCCCACGAATAGCTAAAGCAATCCTTGGGAAAAAGAAAATGGGAGGAATCAACCTCCCCAACTTCCAACTCTACTACAAAGCGGTAGTCATTAAAACAGCATGGTATTGGAACAAAGGCAGAGCTGCAGACCAATGGAATAGGGTTGAATACTCTGACATACACCCCCAAATATATGATCATCTAATCTTTGATAAGGGAGCAAGAAATGTGAAGTGGAGCAAGGAAAGCATGTTTAACAAATTGTGCTGGCAAAACTGCACAGCTATATGCAAAAAAAATGGACTCAGATCTCCACCTATGTACAAAAGTCAGATCAAAATGGATTAAAGATCTCAACATCAGACCAGAATCCATAAGGTACATTGAAGACAAGGTCGGCAAAACCCTCCACGACATTGAAGCCAACGGTGTCTTCAAAGCTGACACGCCACTGGCCAAGCACGTGAAAACAGAGATAAATAAATGGGACTTCCTTAAACTAAGAAGCTTCTGCACCTCAAAAGATAAAGTGACCAAAGTACAAAGACAGCCTACAGAATGGGAAATATTTACCCAATACCCATCCGATAAGGGATTGATATCAAGGATGTACAAGGCACGGGTTGAACTCCACAAGAAGAAAACTGCCGACCCGATCAAAAAATGGGGTGATGAAATGAACAGAAACTTCCTCAAAGAAGAAATCCGAATGGCTGAGAGGCAAATGAGAAAATGTTCGACATCACTACTCATCAGGGAGATGCAGATCAAAACAACAATGAAATACCATCTCACACCACAGAGACTGGCCCACATCCAAAAATACAAAAGTATTGGCGTGGATGTGATGAGAAAGGGACTCTTCTTCACTGCTGATGGGAATGCAGACTTGCTCATCCCTTTTGGAAAACCATATGAACGATTCTCAAAAAATTAGAAATTGAGCTCCCATTTGACCCAGCAATACCACTCCTTGGAATATGTCCCAGAGAGTCAAAAAGGTATGGTAGAAATGACATTTGCATCTCTATGTTCATTGCAGCACTGTTTATAATAGGCACAATCTGGAAAAAAACGGAGTTCCCAATAACAGATGACTGGTTAAAGAAACTTTGGTACATCTACACAATGGAATATTATGCAGCTGTTAGAAAATATGAAGTCATGAAATTTGCATGTAAGTGGATCAACATGGAAAGTATCATGTTGAATCAAATGAGTCAGAAAGAAAGAGACAGACATAGAAAGATTGCACTCATCTTTGGAATATAAAGGAGCAGAGAAGTACGATCTAGCAATGATACAACTTCTGACAAAAATTTCTCTGCACTTAGTTACTAAAATACAGAAATCCAAAACCTCGCGGCCGTTATTGTTGCCACACCACCTCATATCTCTTTATTCTCAGCAATGAAAAACAAATTATCAAATCTTTCCTTTCCAGCAGGTCCGACTTTGTGGGAGAACTCCAAATAATAATAGTGAGTTTTTTTGTTGAAATATTGAATGTAATCAAAGTAAAGAGAAAGTAAAGTGAAATTTATCAGCTACACAGGGGGTGTGGGGGGCAAGGGGGTTGAGGAGGTGGGGGGGACGTTTACTGTGGTTCTTGGTGGTGGAATATGTGCACTGGTGAAGGGATGGGTGTTTGAGCATTGTGTAACTTAGACTTAAGCCTGAAAGCTTTGTAACTTTCCATATGGTGATTCAATATAAATAAATAAATAAATAAAGAGTCTGATGCTGAGTGAAATGGTCAGAAAGGACAGGAAAGCTATAGAATGTTGCACTCATTTGTGCGATCTAAAATAACATTGTATGAGACTAATACTCAAGGACAGTAAAACCAAGGGCCAGGAGGATTGATCCATGGTAGAATGTCAGCCTTGGGTGCTGGA
This sequence comes from Sorex araneus, assembly GCF_027595985.1. Taxonomy (NCBI): domain Eukaryota; kingdom Metazoa; phylum Chordata; class Mammalia; order Eulipotyphla; family Soricidae; genus Sorex; species Sorex araneus. Next base: position 149,588,266 of record NC_073313.1, read on the forward strand.
GTAGAAGGCAGTTGGGATAGAGAAGGGACCACTATGGCAATGATAGTCTGAAATGATCATTCTGGATAAGAGCTGCATGCTGATTTTTAATAAAGGAACAAACATGATAACCTCCCCATACCTGTATTGCAAACCATAATGCTCAAAAGAAGAGAGTGGAAAAGAAACAAAGTGCTGTAGAGAGGACCCCTCCAGTTCTACAAGTGTGCCGGAAGTATGGCTTGGAACTGTAACCCTGAATCTGAAACAACACAGGGACATGGCCTCTGGGCTGGCAGCAGCTCATGGGGCTGCCAGGTAATTTCCCCTTTCATAGTGCATTGGACCCGTATTGCTGCCTCCTTTACTGAAATCTTATGAGGGCAGCATGGTACACTAAACACTTTCGATTAATAGCGCACTAGCCTATTCCATTTAAAATACCCCTAAAACTCACCAAAACAATGGTGTGAACACAAGAATCTTTACATACCCAATCTAAAAGAACACATCTCCTTAATCAGCACTAGAGGCCTGACATAAGTCATACAGGAGCACCAAAGAGGAAGGTAATATTCTTGAAGTGGAAAGAGAATACTACCATCAACCATGCTCATCCAGAGTCCTCCCCAGCAGTGAAAGGGGAATATTGATAATTGGAACTGGAGGGATCCACCTCCATACAACTACTGCATCATGGGGAAGCAGCACAGATCCCCATCACAAGGAGTGGATGAAGAAAAGAGCTCCGAATTCTCAACATGAAATACCCACATGCTTAATATCTCTGATAAAGAATCCAGAGATAAAATGTGAGGATGTTTAATGAGCTGAAAGAAACAGTGAAATGGACATCCAAAAAATACAGGATATGAAGGAAACAGTGCAATAGTCAGTCAATAAAATATAGGAAGAAATGAGAGCAGAAATAAAGCTACAAACAGAAGTGTCACTAATAAAAAAATTCAGTAAATAAAATAAAAATTTCAGATGGTGGTTAATATCAAAGATATGCAAGTCACTGGTTGAAATTTACAATAAAAACATCCAATCCCATCAAAAAATGGGGAGAAGAATTGAACAGAAATATTCTCAAGGAAAAGAATCAAATGACCAAACAGCACATGAAAAAAATGTTCTTCATCGCTAATAATCACGGAGATGCAAAACAAAATAACAATGAGATATCATCTTACACCACAGAAACTGGCACACATCCAAAAGAATAAGAGCAACAAGTGCTGACATGGATGTGAGGAGAAAGGGACTCTCCTACATTGTTGGGAATGCTGACTGGTCCAGCCTTTTTCGAAAAAAATATGTACATTCCTTTAAAAAATTAGAAATTGAGCTCCTATTTGATTCAACAATACAACTTCCGAGAATATACCCTGGGAGCCCAAAAGCACATAGCAGAAACGCCATCTGCATCTGCATTCCTATGTTTATTGCAGCACTATTCCACAATAGCCAGAATCTGGAAACAACCTGAGTGCCCGAGAACAGACGAATGGATAAAGAAACTATGACACATCTACACAGTGGAATACTACTCAGCTGTTAGGAAAAATGAGGTCATAAAATTTGGTTAGAAATGGAGAGTATCATTCTGAGTGAAATTAGTCAGGAATAAAGAGACAGATAAAGAATAGCTACATTCAGTTGTGATATATGTGTGTGTCTGTGTGTGTTTATTAGAAGATTTATCCATATCCAGGAAAAACAGGATCCAGACGACTGGTCAGTGGTTGGAATCAACCACAAGTGTGTTTGGGGTGGAGGGTAGGTAATATCGAAAAGGGATCGAGATGACAATAGCTGGAAATGATCACAGTGGACAGGAACTGAGTGTTAAAAGTTAGTAAAGGCATATACATGATAATATTTCAGTATCTGTTTTGCAAGCCACAATGACCGAAAGGAGATATATATGTATATACATATATATGTATATATATATATATATATAGAGAGAGAGAGAGAGAGAGGGAGAGAGAGAGAAGAAAAATGCCTGCCATAGAGGTAGGCTGGGGGTTGTGGGGGAAGTGCTAGGAGGAAAACTGAGGACACTGGTTCTGGGAAATGTACACTGGTGGAGAGATATGTGTTGGAGCACTGTATGATGAAAACCTAATTATTACAACAGCTTTGAAAAGATCTATCTCACTGTGATTCAATAATAAAATCTTAAAACAATGAAAAAGAAATAAAGTCATAAATCTCTTGGCAGAGCGCATAAAACAACTTGTCATAGCCTGTGGAGAGCCTCCATGGGACCGTGCTTCGTGAACACCTGTTTCTTGTTGGTTGCACCGTGCTTTGTGAACAACACCTGATGGGGAATCAGGATGTCTTGTCACGCTCACAAGTTTGGCTAGTTTATCAGCTGCAGACACTTGAGGGCAAACAAGCAGGGAGAGGTAGATAAGGAGGGAAGTCACCTAGCTAGTCGGTTCCCCCTCATGCGTCCCCCTTTCCTCCTCCTCGTTCCCCCTCGTTCCCGTTTCTTCGCTAATGCATGAGAAAGTTCCTGAATAAATCGCAGCCAGAAGGATCTCCGAGTAGCGTGTTTCTTCACTGGTCGAAGCGGCGCGCGACAGCTGGTGGCCCATACGGGGAACCCGACCTCCAGTACCCCCCCGGTGGATTCAGAACTTGCTGCGATTTATTCAGGACTAAGGTTCACGAGAAGTCATGACGATGAAGTTCCTGTGGTAAGTCAGGACTAAGGTTCACGAGAAGTCGTGACGATGAAGTTCCTGTGGTGAGTCAGGACCATAATATCCATGGATATGTATGTCTTGTTTGTTGGTTGGATTTTTGTTTGTTTTTTTCTTTTGTTTTTTCGTTTTTGCTTTCTGTGGCTGTATTGAGGAGCTGCGCCTCCCTTTCGCGTTTAGTAAGTTAGTTAGAAGTTGATTGGAGGATCAGAAGTGCGGTAAGGCCGTACAAATGGGACAGGAAGTGTTAGAAGAGACAAGGGAGGAACCGTTGGACAGAGGCAACTGTCATGGAATTATAGCCTCTGAACCGTTGGACAGAGGCAACCGTCATGGAATTATAGCCTCTGAGCTAGAGGAGGGTTCAGACGTGGAAAGCGAGGCCTCTGGGGGAACTCCGCTGATGGAGGGATGTGCCCCCAAAAAGAGAGGAAGGCCCTGAGAACCATCTGTGACCTGTCCGTCTCCTTTTCCCTCGATACGTCAATTTCAGCAGGGACGGGCTAATGGGGATTCTGACCCTCCTATTGAGGAGGAAGCTGCGATAATTACACTCAAATACTTTCTTTGTGTAACTTACATGATGATTGGGCGATTATCCGATTTTATTTTCCCAATATTATTGATAATCATTATCCCAAACATCCACTAATGACCTTCTTTAAAACCCATCCGGTAATTTTCCCCAAAGTCACCTCTTATGTACCCCTTCGGGATGTTCCAAACATTTATACTGATGGTTCAAGTACAGGCTGGGGGGCTTATATGATAGAGGGTCAAGATCCTATTCGTATGCAATTTCCAACTATGTCTCCTCAAGTTGTGGAACTCCGCATTGTCTTGACAGTGTTTGAGCATTGCCCCTTTGCTTTCAATTTGATATCTGATTCACGATATGTTGTAAATGCTCTTTGCTCACTTGAGGTGGCAGGACCCATAAAGGCCTCCAGCTCAATAGCCTCCTTGTTATCTGCTTTACAGCAAATTCTTTGGACCCGTGAAAAACCATTTTTTGTCACACATATCCACTCTCACACAGGCCTTCCGGGTCCCTTAGCAGAAGGCAATGCTTGTGTTGATGCACTCACTAGACTATCTTGTTTTGTTATTCAGTCTCCTTTACAATTAGCAAAAAATTTTCATGACCGTTTCCATGTTTCTTCTCGGACCCTTCAACATAGATTTCAAATCCCTCGAGCCGAAGCTCGGGCAATTGTTTTACATTGTCCACACTGTGTCCCTTTTCTTCCTGCCCCCTCCATGGGCATAAACCCTCGTGGTCTTGTGCCTTTACGCATTTGGCAAATGGATGTTATACATTTCTCGGAATTTGGCAGGCTCAAATATCTCCATGTATCCGTGGACACGTGCTCCGGTATCATTCATGCCACTCCCCTTTCTGGAGAGCGGGCAACAAATGTTATCTCTCATTGCCTTGAAGCAGGGGCAGCCTGGGGCATCCCAGCCCAACTGAAAACAGATAACGGTCCGGCATACACCTCTGCAAAATTCACCGCATTTTGTGCCCAGATGGGAGTCTCTTTATCTCATGGCCTCCCGTATAACCCACAAGGACAGAGCATCGTTGAGCGTGCCCATTCCACCCTTAAAGCATGCCTAATAAAACAAAAAGGGGGAGTTGGCCTGGGACGGCCCCCTCGAGAAAGAACCTCTATTGCACTTTTTACTCTAAATTTTTTGATTATTGATGATAAGGGCACCTCCCCTGCAGATAGGCACTCTTCAAAGATCCCTGTGTGCCAAGGATATGTTAAATGGAAGGATATCCTTTCTGGTGAATGGCGTGGCCCGGACCCCGTGTTAACCTGGGCCAGGGGTTCTGTTTGTGTTTTTCCACAGGGCAGAACCAGTGTGGATTCCTGAACGCCTGACACGGAAGACCGCGCCTCCAGTAGACCAAGAGGTGGAAACTGGTGCTCCTGTTCAGCCTGGTTCCTGTGATGATACGAGCTGAAGAAGCAGCTGTTTGGGCCATTGCTACAACATGGCCTGCTTTAATCCCTTCCTTACCCACCTTAATAATAAGACCAGAGTAGAAGTCCCCTCTATTTTATCAAAGAGTGGGTGGGGGTGGGAGTAGTACTATCCTTATTGCTTCTCACTGCTTTGGTTTTTGCCTGGTGTCTATATAAAATGCAGCAAGAAAAACTATTTACAAAAGTGTGATATTTACAGGTATCCCGGCCCTGGAGGCACAGCAATCCCCCAAGCTTTGGCTTTCAACTTTGAAACAATAATCTCGCTCAGAACAATCAGGTCTAGCTGGACGTAGCAAAAGGTATTATGCAGCTGAGAGCCCTTAACTGCAGGGGACCTCCTGTAGTTGAGGAGTTTGAAAGGGTGCACTATACCCCACCTGACCCTTGGACCAACCTAAGACAGGGACCTACAAGTGAGAGGGCTCCCAATGACGGGTAAGGCCAAGGGGGCCGAGGTCGCTACACAGACCTGCTGTTCTAAAACAAAAAGGGGGAACTGTGGAGAGCCTCCATGGGACCGTGCTTCGTGAACACCTGTTTCTTGTTGGTTGCACCGTGCTTTGTGAACACCTTATGGGGAATCAGGATGTCTTGTCACGCTCACAAGTTTGGCTAGTTTATCAGCTGCAGACACTTGAGGGCAAACAAGCAGGGAGAGATAGATAAGGAGGGAAGTCACCTAGCTAGTCGGTTCCCCCTCATACGTCCCCCTTTCCTCCTCCTCGTTCCCCCTCGTTCCCGTTTCTTCGCTAATGCATGAGAAAGTTCCTGAATAAATCGCAGCCAGAAGGATCTCTGAGTTGCGTGTTTCTTCGCTGGTCGAAGCGGCGCGCGACAATAGCCATGCCGCCCAATCTGCCACCAAGTTGTTTCATTCGGAACACCCCAGAGGGGGGCAAGTGAGACCCCTTCCCACCCAAGGGACCTATCTGGGGCAGTAAAAACCTCCCAAACTCAATCGCCACCATGCTCATGGCCACTGTCCACATGCTCGGACCGAGAACTACCTACAAGTGAATCCACAAAGAACCTAGTTATATGGGATTTGTGACTGAAAACTGAAGGTTCAACGAAACCAGGAATGGTGACCTCCTGCCATCTCCCCATGTTTTCGGCAACTTTGGCAGTAACACCCGTGAGCCACCTCTGGCTGGCAAAAAATAATCTCACCAATGGCCATGATCCAGAGACTCATTACAAATCTCTCAGAAGAGAGCATAAAACGACTCTCCATATCCATGCCACTGGATCCCTGTGCCAGACTGCTTCATTTGGGGCACCCCAGAGTGAGGCTGGTGAGGCCCCTTTCCAGCCCAGGGGACCCAGACCCTTCAGCCAAAAACCTCATCCATGAGTGAACCTATTCCTGGACCACTCCTATGTCAAGAGTAGCGCACCACATTTGATGGAAATATATTTCTATAGATATATAAGCTCAACCTTTCGCAACATGTTAGTAATCTCTTATAAAAGGGCTTAATGTTGGGGCTGGAGCTATAATACAGAGGGTAGGGTGTTTGCCTTCACGAGGCTGACCCAGGTTCAATTCCCAGAATTCCATATGGTCTCCCGAGCACCGCCAGGAGTAATTCCTGAGCACAGAGCCAGAAGTAATCCCTGTGCATTGCCAGGTGTGACCCAAAAAGAAAAAAAGGGGGGGCTTAATGCCTCCTGGGTAAAATACAGCAATCTTCACATACTTTCCTCAAATGAAATTTTTGGGAGAATTTTAAGCTGTTTATTCATAACAAACAATACAAAATAAGGTATTTCAGTTCTTCATTGGGGAAGGGGTTAGGGTTCAAGATGGAAACATTCAAAATATGGTGGTGGGAAGGTGCAATGGTCGTGTTATTGGTTTTCTAATATTAAATGCAAAAAAATATTGTGAACTACGTCATAAAAATAAAATAGAATTTTAAAAAAGGAAACAAAGTGCCTTCCATAAAGGCAGACTGGAGAGTGGTGAAAGGGAAACTAGGGACATGGGTAGTGGGAAATGTACAAGGGTGGAGGTATGGGTGTTGGACCACTGTCTTACTGAAAACCATGAACAGTCTGCCTCATATCAAGAGCAGCAAAAGATCCAGAAGAGGGAGATCTCTGAGGGATGGGAACCCAGGCAGCCAACTTTCAAGAACTCGCTCAATCTCCCCCTATACAGGTATAGGCCAGGTGGGAGTGATGTCTGGAGCCACGCAGCTGGTTATTCTGCCTCTCCATATCCCATAAGAACCATAAATTATCTTCTTAGGTGGCACTTTCACTAGTGCGGACCAATCACCAAAAACACATTAGACCAATAAGTCATTAGCCCCACCTCAATTAATATTACACCAAAAACACAACAGTAACAGTGAGATTGAAAGTCTAAGCTGCACTGGTCACAATGATAAAGCAACGCAGAATGCCACCAAGGTTAGTTAGTGAAGAAACAAGCCAAGAAGACTCAACCAGTAATGAATCTCTAGACAACCTCTCTGTCAAGGAGTTAAGAAGGGAGCTACTGGCCTTTCCGCCACTGCTGCCTCTCGAGCAAGATTGTGGGGTCCAAATGAACTACTTTGGACACCAGCAGCCCACTGAAATACCTCCAGACCGTGAACTGAAAGTTTACCCCAGGTTAAGACATGGGAAAGGGTCTCTCTCTCTAGGCTTTTCCATCTTATGAGCATCACAAAAGGGAGTAAAAGCTTGCAGTGATGTAATTTCTGGCAGAATTTTCCCTGGACTTCATACAGAAATCCAAAACCGCGTGGCCACTGCAGCGGCCGTGCGACCTAATATCTCCTAATTGCCAGCAATATGAAATGGTTCCTTTTTAGCGGGTCGGACATTGGGGGGGAAATCCAAACAAGAATAGTGAGTCTTTGTTGAAATATTGAAGGTAATCAAAGTAGCAACCATCTCTCTAGACAGTGAACTAAGCCATAACTCCACGCCGGCCGAGGAGAAGAAATATCCTTCTTTCTCGGATCTCTTCCTTTCTTGGGAAGAAATGCGGCGTGCCGTCAGCTATATTATGATGTCTATCAAGCAGGCACGAACTTGGTGGCGCGGGAACGGGATTAAGGGAAAAAAATTATTATGTACTTGGAACAGCGGGACACTTGGGCAGTCTCGAGCCGGGGCCGATACCAGCACACGCTACACCGAAATTCCACCCGGGTAGCCACACTTTTGTGCGGCCACCTAGCTGCTGATATACCAGAATTCGGAATCCAACTAAACTACCTTTGGTCCCAGAAACTGCTTGCAGACATGCTGCTAGACTGTCAACTAAGCAATAGCCCCATGCCGGCTGAGGACGGGAAATAACCTTCTTTCTCGTTTTTTTTTTTTCTCTTTGTCGGGTGGCGTGGCATCAATCATAGTGTGAGGATTACTAAGCAGGCATGAACTCGGTGGCACGGGAAGGAGGGGGAAAAAAAGCTTTGTACTTGGAACAGCAGGACTTAATATCTCCTCATTCACAGCAATGGAAAACTAATTATCAAATGCTTCCTTGGCAGTAGGACTGTCATTTTTGGGGGGAAAGCTCCAACAACAATAGTGAGTTTTGTGTTGAATGTTATCAAGGTAAAGAGAAAACAAAGTGAAATTAATCACTCACGTGGGCGGGGGATGGGGGGCGGGAGGGGACGGGAGGTATACTGGGGTTGTTGTTGGTGGAACAGGGGCACTGGTGAAGGGAAGGGTGTTTGAATATTGTATAACTGAGACATAACCGTGAGAACTTTGTAACCTTCCACATGGTGATTCAATAAAATTTATTTAAAAAAAAGAAGGGAGCTACTGAGCATGCACAGGGAGCTAAATAAAACAATAGAACGCACCGCCAATAAAAAACAAGGGGATTTGAGAGCAAAATGTGGAAAAAGGAAACAAAATTACAGACAGAAATGACAGATCTGAAAAAAACTGGTAAGTAAATTGAAGGCCTCAGCAGCAGAATAATAGCTGCTGAAGACAGAATTAGTGAGCTCCAAGATAAAGTGCAGAGAATCTTCAGACAACAGCAGAAAACAGAAAAGAGCATCAAAATGAACCAACAGAGGTCAAGAGAAAATCGGGATGAAGCCAAGAGAAATAATATAAGAATCATTGGGGTTCCAGAGGGAAAGGAAGAAAACCCTGACGAAGAAGAAACTGTCAAAGACATCATTGATAAGACATTCCCAGACTGAAGAGCACATGCGACCAGATTCAGGAGGCCCTAAGGGTCCAGCTAAAAGAAATCCAAATGAAAATACTCCAAGACACATCCTGATCAGAAAGAAGAACTCCAAGACACATCCTGATCAGAAAGAAGAAAACCATAAATATAGACAATATTCTGAAAGCATCAAGATCAAAGAAAGAAATTGCCCATAAAGAAGCATCATTAAGATTGAAAGCAGACTTTCTTTATTTTTTAATTTTATTGAATCACTGTGAGATAGTTACAAGTTTTCATGTTTGGGTTACAATCTCACAATGATCAAACACCCATCCCTCCACCAGTGCACATTCCCCACCACCAATATCCCGGGTATACCCCCCCTTTTCTCACCCTCCCCCTGCCTCTAAGGCAGACAATGTTCCCCATACTCTCTCTCTACTTTTGGGCATTATAGCTTGCAACACAGACACTGAGAAGTCATCACGTTTGGTCCATTGAAGAGACTATATTTACTCCATTACATATTCACAGCTCTTTTGTCAAAAATTAACTGTCCATATATTTGGAGTTTTGTCCTTGGGTACTCCTTTCTGACCCACTGATTAGAGAACCTCTCTTTATTCCAATAGCATTCAATTTTGATCACTATAGCTATCTAATAGAGTTTCACATCAGACAATAAGATACCTTCTAATTTCTTATTTTTCAGCATGGTTTTGGCTATTGCTGGAATCTTCAGATTTCATACAAACTTTATTGTTTACTTTTCTAGGTCCTTGAAGAATATAGTCTAAATCTGGCTGGGATTGCATTTAGTCGGTATAATATTTTATGTAGGAGAGTGGTTTTAACAATATTGAATCTTCCCATCTATGAGCATGAAATATTTTTCCATTTCCTAAGGTCTTCTATTTCTTAAGTGATTTAACGTTATCATGGTATATATATATCTCCCATGTTTTTAAAGTTGATTCCTAGATACTTGATGTTTTGTATGCATTTTAAATAGGAGAGACTTCTTGATGCCTTTATGCTGATTCATTCTTTGTGTATAAGAATGAGACTGATTTTTGTATATTGAATTTGTAACCATCTACTTTGTTGTATTAGTTTATTGTTTCTAAGAGCTTTAGGGTCTTCTATGTATATCACTATGCCATCTACTAATAGTAATAGTTTGACTTCTTTTTAATTTATCTATTTGATCATTTCTTTTTCTTATTGTTGTAGCCAAAAGTTCTAATACTATATTGGATTAAAGTAGAGACAGCGCACCTCCTTGCCTTGTACCTGATCTCAGACTGAATGCTTTCAATTTTTCAGCATTAGAATGATTATGAGTGTGAGTTTGTTATAGATGGCCGTTAATCCCATGAGGAGGTTCCTTCCACCATATTTTCTTGAAGGGTTTTTTTTTATCATGAATGGATGTTGGATCTTTTCAAAAAAATCTACTTATCTGTAGTATATAGAATTCTAGAAGATCAGGAAATTTACTATATTATAGGAGAGATGCCTAGATAACCCTTGACCCTAGAGTTTAGAAAGAATAAGGAGAAAGAAGGAATGAAATCATAGGGGGATGAAGAGAATGGGAAGTACTGAGTGAGCAGACATCAGGGCTTCAGTTTTACTGGTAATATGAGTGAGTGGTATAGCCATATGTAAAAACACAAACTCAACAAAACAAAATATGAGATCTAAGCTGCAAACTTTATGTTTCTTTAATTTGAAAAGTGGGGATGGGGCTGTGGTTGGTGTGGGGAGGGAAAATGCAATCACTGGTGGAGAGAAGTTGACAATGGTAGCCTGATTGGTGCAGTTCTCTAATTTAAAATAACTGCACAGATTCTGGCTATTGTAAACAGTGCTGCAATGAACATATAAGTGCAGAAACCCGAGTGCCCGAGAACAGATGACTGGCTAAAGAAACCTTGGTACATCTATACAATGGAATACTACGCAGCTGTTAGAAAAGATAAAGCCATGAACTTTGCATACAAGTGGATCAACATGGAAAGTATCATGCTAAGTGAAATGAGTCAGAAAGAAAGGGATAGACATAGAAAGATTGCACTCATCTGTGGAATGAAAAATAACAGAGTAGGAGACTAACACTCAAAAATAGTAGTATATAGCTTTTTGGACCCGGCTGTGGAAGGAGCATGATGGAGGGGCCCGAGGGGGCGCCCTCGGACCCCAAGCAGCCCACTGAACTAATTCCGGCATGGGACCAGAGACCCCACGGCGTGCTGAAGCTGTGGGACCCGGGCATCCCCCAATTCTTTTAACCTGTCTCTCTCTCAACTCCTCCCTCCTGAACACAGCGCAGGGGCCGCGGTTTTCCTGAGCGCAAAACGGAGTCGCCGATTCGGCCAAAACAGGACGTGAGCGCGCTTGCGGGAGTCCCCAGGGGGCGGGGGCGGCGACCCCCGCCCACCGCAGTTAGATACTTAAACCCACCTCCCCCACGTGTGCTTCCTTTTGGACCCGGCTGTGGAAGGAGCATGATGGAGGGGCCCGAGGGGGCGCCCTCGGACCCCAAGCAGCCCACTGAACTAATTCCGGCATGGGACCAGAGACCCCACGGCGTGCTGAAGCTGTGGGACCCGGGCATCCCCCAATTCTTTTAACCTGTCTCTCTCTCAACTCCTCCCTCCTGAACACAGCGCAGGGGCCGCGGTTTTCCTGAGCGCAAAACGGAGTCGCCGATTCGGCCAAAACAGGACGTGAGCGCGCTTGCGGGAGTCCCCAGGGGGCGGGGGCGGCGACCCCCGCCCACCGCAGTTAGATACTTAAACCCACCTCCCCCACGTGTGCTTCCTTTTGGACCCGGCTGTGGAAGGAGCATGATGGAGGGGCCCGAGGGGGCGCCCTCGGACCCCAAGCAGCCCACTGAACTAATTCCGGCATGGGACCAGAGACCCCACGGCGTGCTGAAGCTGTGGGACCCGGGCATCCCCCAATTCTTTTAACCTGTCTCTCTCTCAACTCCTCCTTCCTGAACACAGCGCAGGGGCCGCGGTTTTCCTGAGCGCAAAACGGAGACGCCGAGCCTCTCTCTAGGTTTCTCCATCTTATGAGCACCATAAAAGGGTAAAAGTTTATAGTGATGTTATTTCTGGTTGTACTTTCCCTGGACTTTATACAGAAACCCAAAACCGCGCGGCCGCTGCCGCGGCCGCGCGACTTAATGTCATCTTAGTATGAGCAATATGTAATGGTTCCTTTCTAATGGGGCGGACTTTTGTGGGAGATCCTAATAGTAAGTCTGTTGCTGAAATATTGAAGGCAATCAAAGTGGTAGCCATCTCACTAGACTGAACTAAGCTATATCCCCACGCCGGCTGAGAAGAAATTTTCTTCTTTCTCGGGAAGAAACGCGGTGTGTCATCAACTACAGTGTGATGCCCATTAAGCAAACAGACCTGGTGGCGTGGGAATGGGATATAAGGGGAAAAATTATGTACAAGGAACAGCGGGACGCTGGTGGAATCTCGAGCCGGAGCCGACACCAGCGCAAGACCGTCGGTTCCAGAGACTGCTTGCAGATACTCTACAAGTCTATCAACTAAGCCAGAGCCCCACGCCTGCTGATGACGGGAAATAACCATCCTTTTCGGTTTTTTTTTCCCTTGTCAGGCAGCGTGGCGATTACTAAAACAGGCGTGAACTCGGTGGCGCGGGGCAAGGGGGAAAAAGAAAAACTATGTAACAAACAGCGGGACTTAATATCTCTATATTCTTAGCAATGGAGAACTATCAAATGCCTCCTTGGCAATAGGACTGCTTTTCTTTTTTGGGGGAAACCCCAACAACGGTAGTGAGTTGTATGTTGAAACATGGAATGTAATCGAAATAAGGCGTAAACGAAGTGAAACATATCATGTGCAAGGGTTGGGACTGGGGAGGTGGGGGGGGGCGGCAGGTATACTGGGGGGGTTGGTGATGGAAGATGGGCACTGGTGAAGTGAAGGGTGTTTGAGAACTGTATAACCGACATAATCCTGAGAACTATGTAACCCTCCACATGGTGATTCAATAAAATTAAAAAAAAAAAAAAAAAAAAAAAAAAAAATAGTAGTATATAATACCAAGAGGTTGGCTCCATGGCTTGGAAGCTGGCCTCACATGCTATGGGAAAGGCAGCCCAGATAGAAAAGAGTAAAGTAAAATGTGATTGGAGAGCCCAAGCGGGAAGGAAGATACGTGCTGAAAGTAGACTAGAGACTGAATATGATGGCCACCCAATACCCCTATTGCAAGCCACAACACCCAAACGGAGAGAGAGAACAAAATGGAATGCCCTGCCACAGAGCCGGGGTGGGGTGGGGGGATCGGACTGGGGGGTGGGAGAGATACTGGGTTCATTGGTGGTGGAGAATGGACACTGGGGGAGGGATAGGCTCACGAACACTGTATGAGGGAAACACAAGTATGAAAATGTGTAAATCTGTAACTGTACCCTCACGGTAACTCACTAATTAAGAAGTAAAAATTTTTAAAAAATCTAAAAATAAAAATAAAATATTAGTAAAGCAAAAAATAAATAAATAAAAGCACTGCACAGTAACCCAAACATGAGAGCTTGTAACTATCTTACAGTGATTCAATATTTTTTTAAAAAAAGCACTGCACTGTAGCACTGTCATCCTGTTGTTCATCAATTTGCTTGAGCAGACACCAGTAACGTCTTCATTGTGAGACTTGTTACTATTTTTGGCATATTGAGTATGCCACGGGTAGCTTGCCAACCTCTGCCATGCGGGAGGGCTACTTTCGGTAGCTTTCTGGTCTCTTCAAGAGGGACAGAGGTATTGAACCCTGGTCGGCCGCGTGCAAGGCAAACGCCCTACCCACAGTGCTCCAGCTTTAAAAAAAATTAAAAAGCTTTAACTGTGTAGTTTGATAGCATCATATGATTTTTACTTTTCCTGTTATTAATGTGGTATATTATGTTAATTTATTCATGTATGTTGAGCCATCCTTGCATCCCTAGTATGGATCCCACTTGACCAGGGTGAATGATTTTGTTGATATTTTGTTGAATTCAGTTTGCTACAATTCTGTTAAGTATTTTTGCATATATGTTCATCAGGGAGATTGTACTGAAATTTTTCATTACATTACAGGAATTGACTCTGTCCTCTTTGGATATTAGTGTAATGTATGCTTCATAGAAGTAATTAGGAAGGATTTCTGTGCATTTCATGTTTTGGAAGAGCTTAAGTAGTAAAGGCAATAGATATTCTCTGAACAATTGATAAAACTCACCAATTAAAACATCAATAGCTGGGCATTAATTCTTGGGAGATTCTTTTTAATTAAAATTTTAAATTCTATCACCATGATTATGCATGATTGGGTGTCAGTTATGCAATGATCCATGACCTATTCCTTCATTAGTGTACACTACCTGCCACCAATGTCCGCAGTTTCCCTCTTACTCCCCCAAACAAACCTGCCCCTATGGCCAACATTTTCCTTCTCTGTCTCTGTCAACATCTGTCTCTCTCTTTCTCTCACCTTTCAGGCACTGTAGTTTGCAATAATTTTATGAAACTTTATCATATATATTACTTTACCTTCTTTCAGCACTCAGTTATTGTCCAGAGGAAGCATTAGTAATTGTCATTCTCATGATGGTAGCTTTCTGTCTTAACTGCACTCCCCCATAACTTAAGGCAAGCTTTCTACCATGGAGCAGTTTTCTTGGTTATTGTTTTTACTGTCTTTGGGTTTTATTCTCAAATCACTTTTTTATATTACATTACATACATGATCAGCCTACACGTACTTCCCTCCCTCTGACTTGTTTCACTCAGTATGCTACTCTCTATGTATGTTTATGTACAAGAAAATTTCATGACTTCAGTTTTCCATTTGACTGCATAGTATCTAGTTGCATAGATACACCATATTTTCTTTCTCCATTTATCTGTCCTCAAGCACTTTGGCTGTTTCCAACTTCTGGTAGTTGTGGAAAGTGTTTCAATGGATATAGGGGTGCAGAAGGGTTTTCTACATTGTATTTTTGGGCCCCTAGTTTATATTCCTTGGATAAATATAGCTTTATAGAAGTTGAATTTCTGAATTACTTTTTAGAAATGTCAATATTGTTTTCCAATATGGGCTAGACCAGTTGGCATTCCCATCAGCAATTAATGAGAACCCTTTCTTCCACATCCATGCCAGCACTGTCTGTTTTTCTTCTTTTTGATGTGTGCCAGTCTCTTTGGTGTGAGATGATATTACGTTACTGCTTTGATTTGCATCTCTCTGATGATTAGTGATGCAGAATATTTTAATGTACCTTATAGCCATTTGTATTTCTTCTTTGAGGAAGTTTCAGTTCATCTATTCCCCCATTTTTGATAGGGGAATTTAAATTTTTTGTTTTCTTATAAAGTTTTACCGGTATATATCAATATATGATATTGACCCCATATTGGATGGATATTGGGTAAAAAATTATTCCAAACACATTCCGTGGGGTTTATTTCTATCTGGTTATCATTTCCTTTGATATTCAGATGCTTCTTAGTTTAAGGTAATCTTGTCTGCTTATATTTGCTTCCACCTGTTTTGTTAGTGTTATTTCATCTTGAAGATGCCATTAGTTTCAATGTCATGGAAAATTCTGCCTACATTTTCCTTGTGAATTCAGTTCTGATATCAAGGTTTTTAATTTATTATTTTACTTTTATGCCTGCAGGTAGAAGAAGGTCTGAAGACTTTTTATTTTGTTTTGTTTTCATATAGATGACCAATTTTCCCAGCACACTTTGTTGAAGATGCTTTCCTTGCTTCACTTCATACCTTCTCTCCCTTATCAAAGATAAACATATTTTATAACTTAGGGTCTGTATCATGATATTATGTTCTATTCCATTGATCTGAGTCTCTAATTTTATTCCAATAACATGTGGTTTTAATTATTACCTCTTTTTAATGGATTTTTAAGTTTGGGAAGGTGATACCTCTTATCTGCTTTTCCCCGAAGTATTCTTTAGCTATTTGTGAGGGTTTATTATTCCATATGAATTTGAGGAGTCCTTGATCTATTAAAAAAACAGAGATATGGGTATCCTTATAGGCACTGCATAGAATCCGTATGTTATTTATATATTGGAACACCATGGGCTTTTGCACATTAAATTTGAAGTCTGTCACTTTACTACACAAATCTATTGTTTCTAGCTACTTTTTATAGACTTTTTAGGACTTTCTAAATATAATGCAATCCCAAAACACAGAACTTGACTCTTTCCTTTTATATCTGTATGTACTTGATATCTTTATCTTGCCTAATTACCATGGCAACTACAACCAATATTACATTGATTAGAAATGGCGAGAGTGGGCTAGATAGTCTTGTATCTGATCGTATAGGGAAGGTCTTAGATTTTCCCCTTTGATTATAGTGTTTGCTGTGGGCTTGTGGCAATTAGCTTTCACTATATTGAGGAAAGTTCCTTGAATTCCCATTTTGTTGAGAAGTGTATTTTTAATCATGAATGGGTGCTCGATCATTTCAAATGCTTTCTTCTGCATCTATTGATACAAACTTACGGTATTTAATTTTACTTTTATTGATATGATGTATGATGTTTATTGACTTGCGAATGTTAAACTATCCTTACATCCCTGGCATGAATCTTACTTGGTCATCATGTATGATTTTTTTTTATGAAACGCTGGATCCTATTTGCTAGAATTTTGTTAAGGATCTTCACATCTGTATGCAACAGGATTATTGACCTATAATTCTTTTTTGTGGTGTCTCTGTCTGCTTTTGGCATCAAGGTGATGTCCGTTTCATTGAAACTTTTGGGGAATGTTTCTATTTCTTCAGTTACTGGAAGAGCCTGAAAAGTACTGACAGTGGTTCCTATTTAAAGTTTTGATATAATTGACTAGTGTGTCCATCTGGACTTGGGCTTTTGTTTTAGGGAAGACTTCTGGTTACCATTTAAATTTCCTCAGTAGGTCTGTTCGGATATTCCAAATCATCTTGGCTCAGCCTCAGGAGACTATAGGAGTCTAGAAATTTATGCATTTTATCTTAGCTCTCTCCTTCCATTGCATGAAAACTCTCAAAATAATCTCTGATGATACTTTGAATTTTTGTGTTATCCATTCTGTGATTTCTAACTTAGTTTATTAGGATTCTCTCTCTCTTTTTTGCTAGTCATCTAGTGGTATATAGATCCCGTTAATTTTTTCAAACAACCAGCTCTTAGTTTCATTAATATTTATGGATTGTTTCTTTGAATTCAAATTCATTTATTTCTACTCTAAACTTTATTATTTCCTTCCTCCTTTCTGCTTTAGGCCCCTTTGTTGGAAATTTTCCAGTTTTGTATGTTGGGTATTCATGTTATTTATGTGGCCCTTTCTTGAATAGCTGTGAACATTCCTCTTAATCCACCTTTGTTGTGTCTAAATGTTCTGGTAGGTAGTGTTCTCATTCTCGTTTGGACCGATGAATCTTTTCATTCCCCATATTATTTCCTTTCTGAATCACTAGTTGTTCAGTTACAAGCTATTTAATTTCCGGGTATTTGAGTTCTTTCTCCATTTCTGTTTGTGATTAACTACTAATTTCAGTGCATCATGATATGAGAAGATAGTTGATATAATTTTATAGTCTTGACTATTTTGGAAGTATGTTTTATGTCCCAGCATGTGATTTATCATTGCAAGTGCCCTATGTGTGTTGGAGAAGAATGGACATTCATCTTCTTGATGATGAAAAGCCATATGTGGGCATATGTGTGTGTATTAACTCCAGGGTTTCATTTTTTCCCTTCAATCATGTACTTACTGACAGTCCGGTTGATCTGTCAAGAGTTGACAGATTGATGCTGAAATTTCCAACTAATATTGCGTTGCTAATAAAATCTTTCTTCAAATCTCTTCAAGCAGTTGTTTTAAGTATTTTTCGGGTCCCTCATTAGCTGCATATACGTTTAGGAGTGTGGGTTATGCATAATGTACATATCCCTTATCCCTTGATCATTTAAAAAATGACCTTCACTGTCTCTCTTTTTAATTTTTAAGTTTTACAACAATGTTCACAATAATTTATTGCATTCAATTTTCCAACACCAATTCAACCACCATTACAACCTTACCCACCACCATTATTTTGAAGTTTCCCAACCACCACCCAAGCCTGCCTCAATAGCAGGCCCTAAGAAATTTGTTTTGTATTGCTTGTTATGAAGAATTTTCTAAAAATGATCCAAAAAGTTTTGCTTAAAACAGTGTGAAGATTATTGTATATCACCCTCAAGCCATTGAGCCCTTGTATAAGAGATTACTAACAAATTGTTACAAATTGAGTCTTGTGTGCTAATATTTTTTAATTGAGATAGGCTGCCTTTTGCCTGACATCCTATCTAATGTGTGCTACTCCTGGTACATCAGTAGTACAGAGTATGAGATGTCAGGTATTTGTGAATGTGGCTGCATATTCCAGGAATTCTAAAATTTTAAATGAGGTGATCCAGCTGGAGTTAAATTTTTAACTAAATGGTGACTGTGGGGTCTGAGAAATCTCTGCAGCTTGTTGATTTCTTCCCAGATTTATTTATGAGTCTCTGGATCAAGGCCTTTAATGAGCTTATATGGGACTAGAGATAGCTTGTGGGAGTGACTGCCAGGCTCCTGGAAGACGAAGGGTGTAGGGGGACGTTTCCTATCCCCAACTCCATGAGAATCTGGAGATTTC
This sequence comes from Sorex araneus, assembly GCF_027595985.1. Lineage (NCBI taxonomy): Eukaryota > Metazoa > Chordata > Mammalia > Eulipotyphla > Soricidae > Sorex > Sorex araneus. The sequence goes on from NC_073313.1 coordinate 149,606,863, forward strand.
AGTCACAAAACCTCATACCTGAGTTTTTCAACAGATTCATTCATGGATGAGGCTTGTCTAAGCCTGTGGAAATGGGCCATGAGCATGGCAGAGATTGGGTTCTGGAGATTTTAGCTGCCGGGGCCTTGTTAGGGTGGGTGGGGGACTCATCTCCCCCCTCCGGGGTTCCCCAATATGAAGTTCAGCCTGAAATGGAGTCTAGAGGCATCTCTCCTTTATTGTCTCTTATAAAGATTTTTCAGCCTGAAGTCTATGTCATCTAATACAAGTATGGCCACCTCAGTCTTTTGGAGGTGTTGTTTGCTTCAGAAATTGTATTGTAACCTCTGACTTTGAGTCTGCGTTTGCTTTATTTATTTAAATGTGTTTCTTACAAGTCACAAGATGTTTGGTTCAATTTTTGAATCAGTCTTGTTACTCTGTGTCTCTTAATTGGTGCATTTAGCGAATTGACATTGTAATGGAGTTTTGTACTCTCTTTCTGAAGGAATTTGGGTTGTTTATGGGACATATTTTGTCTTAAAAGAACCCTTTTATTTTTTTAAAGAAATATTTTATTGAACCACCGTGAAAACAAGAAAAAAAAATACAAAGCTTTCAGGTTTAAGTCACAGTCAAATACTGATTAAACCCCCATCCCTTCACCAGTGCACCCGTTCCACCACCAAGAACCCCAATACACCCCCCTCCCACCCCACCCCCCATCTAAGTACCTAATGATATTCCCATTATTCTCTCTATATATTGAGTACATTTCATATTTCCATACAGAACTCACTATTGTTGATTGGAAATTTCCCCCATCAATCAGGCCTGCTGAATAAGCATCATCTAATAATTTCTCTTCCTTGGTAAAAGTGAAGACTTTGAGTCGGTTTTGGGTTTCTAATATTTTAGCTCAGTTCACAGTCAAAATGCACGGCTGCAAGAATCTGCTCTGGTGCCAAAACGGGTTAGGAGACCTCAGGATCACAGTCAGTAGGCGCGGAGGCTCTGCTTCTCGTGCCGCGGCTCTTGGTTCATCTCTGGGCGGAAGGCGCGCCGGGAACACCTCCCCTCCCAGGATCACCTACAGGCTACGTCACTAAAGAGAGTCCTACCTCCTGGTGGAGGGGTCTTAGAGGGTGGCTCTCACCGCATGGCTGCTGCCGCTGCCGCCATTTTTGCTCAGAAAAATGGGGTGGAGAGGGAAAAAAATCCCTCCCCGGGCTGCACGAGGTTGTAGTTCAGTTCACAGTCAAAATGCATGGCTGCAAGAATCTGCTCTGGTGCCAAAACGGGTTAGGAGACCTCAGGATCACAGTCAGTAGGCGCGGAGGCTCTGCTTCTCGTGCCGCGGCTCTTGGTTCATCTCTCTTAAAAGAACCCTTTTAATCTTTCTGGTAAAGATACTTCTTAGTCTATAAAGTTCCTCAGTTGATGTTTACCAGTGAAGTTTTGTATTATTCCTTAAAATCTGAATGAGATCTGTAGCACTGTAGCACTGTTGTCTCATTGTTCATTGATTTGCTTGAGCAGGCACCAGTAACGTCTCCATTGTGAGACTTGTTACTGTTTTTGACATATTGAATACACCGCAGGTAGCTTCCTAGGCTCTGCCATGTGGGCGGGATACTCTCGGTAGCTTGCCAGGATCTCCAAGAGGGACAGAGGAATTGAATTTGAGTCAGCCGCATGCAAGGCAAATGCTCTACCCAGTATGCTATCGCTCCAGTCCTGAATGAGATCTAGCTAGACAAAATATTCTTGGTGTGGTACCCATATCAATAAGTTTTTAAAACTATATCCCACCAGTGTCAGGAGGGTTTTGTGTTATAAATCTGCAGCAAAACTTTTAAAATTTATTTTTAAATTTTATTTATTTTAGAGTCGCATGTCCTTCTCTCCCAAAAGGGAGCATAGCACGACACATGCCATAACCATGCTGTCAGACCCCGAGCCAGGCTGTCACATTTGAGGCGCCCCAAGAGAGGGTGGCAGGTGAGACCCCTCTCTGTCCCAAAGGACCCAGCCATGACACCAAAAACCTCCAGAACTGAACCACCGCCATGTTCAGGGCCACTCTTCCACACTCAGGCCAAACCTCACTCATGAGAGAATCCACAGAAAACCCAGGTATGCGGGACTTTGTGACTAAAGATTCTGGGTTCATTGGAATTTGGAATGGGCATCCTTCACCTGTGTCATTATGTTTCTTGCTACACAGCAGCCATGCTCATAAGCCACTTTTAAATGGTGCCAGATGATCTCATCATCAAGCACTATCAAGAGTCGCATGTCCTATCCCAGAATGGAGCATAACACAAAACATGCCATAACTATGCTGTTGGACCCCCAGCGAGGCTGTCTTATTCAGGGTGCCCCAAAGGAGGGGGTGGTGAGGCCCCTTCTAGCCCATTGGAACCCAGCCCCGAAAATAGAAAACTTTCAAAACTGAACCGCCACCATGCTCACAGTCACTCTCCACATGCTTGGGCCGAGCCTCATCCATAAGTGAATCCACAGAAAACCCAGGTTTGCGGGACTTCGTGACTGAAAATTCTGGATTCATGGTAACCTGGACTAGGGATCCTCTGTCCATATCACCATGTTTCTTGCAATTCAGCAGACACGCTCCTCAGCCACTTCTGGCTGGTGCCAGATAATCTTATCATTGGCCATTATCTAGAGTGGCATGTCCTTCTCTCCTGGAAGGAAGCATAACACAACACATGCCGTAACCATTCCACCAGACCCGACATGAGACAGTCTCATTCAGGGCACCACGAAGGGGTGCGGATGAGACCCCTCCACACTCCAAAAAAACCAGCCCAGCAGCTGAAAACCTCCAGAACTCAACCTCCACCATGCTCATAGCCTCTCTCCACACACTTGGGCTGAGCCTCACCCACGAGTGAACTTATTCCTGGATGGAGTGACAACTCACACCTCACACCACAATTACTCCAAGATTACCACACCACATATGATGGGGTTTCAAGTAGGAGGCAGCCAATCTTAGATAGAAATATTTTTTAAAGATATACTATAAATGCAAATATATGTATATATATGCATATATATGTAATCACACAGGTTCAATCTTTAACAACATGTTAGTAATCTTTTATGGAAGGGCTTAAATGGCTCCTGGATGAAATAAAACAATCTTCACACTCTCTCTAAGGGAAATTTTTGTAGCATTTTCAGCTGTTTTTCATAACAAACTGTACAAATTAAACTATTTAGGTTCTGCTTTGGGGCATAGGTTGGAGCTCAGGATGGAATCATCCTGCAGATCAAAACAACAGTGAGACACCATAACACAACACAGAGACTGGTCCAAATCCAAAAGAACAGAAGTGACCGGTGTTGGCACGAATGTGGGGAGAAAGGGACTCTCCTTCACTGCTGGTGGGAATGCCGACAGGTTCAGCCCTTCTGGAAAACAGTATGGACGCTTCTCAAAAAATTAGAAGTTGAGCTCCCATTTGACCCAGCAATACCACTTCTGGTAATATATCCCGAAGATGCAAAAAAGTATAGTAAAAGTGACATCTGCACCTATATATTCATTGCAGCACTGTTTACAATATCCTGAATCTGGAAAAAAAACCCGAATGCCCGAAAACAGATGACTGGGTAAAGAAACTTTGGTACATCTACACAATGTAATACTATGCAGCTGTTAGAAAAGATGAAGTCATGAAATTTGCATATAGGTGGATCAACATGGAAAGTATCATGTTAAGAGTTAGAAAGAGAGGGCCAGACACAGAAAGATTGCACTAATTTGTGGAATATAAAGAAACAGAATGTGACACTAACACCCAAGAATAGTAGAGATAAGTATCAAGAGGAGTACTCTATGGCTTGGAAGCTGACCTCACAAGCTAGGTGAAGAAGCAACTCTCATAGAGAAGGGATCACCAAGCAAAGAGTGCTAGGCGGACTCACTAAGGATGGGAGATATGGGCTGAAAATAGACTATAGACCGAACATGATGCCTACTTAAAACCTCTGTAGCAAACCACAACACCCACAAAGAGAGAGTGAGCAAATAGGAATGCCCTGCCACAGAGGCAGGGTGGGGTGAAGGGGACAGGGTGGGGGTGGTGGGAGGGATGCTAGGACCATTAGTGGTGGGAAATGGGCACTGGTGGAGGTATGGGCACTCGATCATTGTATGACTGAAACGTAAGCATGAAAACCTATAAGTCTGCAGCTTTGTCTCACGGTGATTGACTAATGAAATAAAATTTAAAAAAAAAACACAAAACTCTAGCCAAAATGGGATGGGAAGTAACTTTCCTCAATATAGCCAAAGCCATCTACCACAAACCCATGACAAGCATTATCCTCAATGGGGAAAAATTGAGAGCCTTCCCTCTAAGATGAGGGATGAGACAAAGATGCCCACTCTCACCACTTCCATTTAATATACTACTGGAAGTACTTGCAATAGCGATTATGCAAGAAAAAGATATTAAGGGCATCAAGATAGGAATGGAAGAAATTAAGCCCTCAGTATTTGTAAATGATATGATACTATATTTAGAGAACCCTAAAGCCTCTACCAAGAAGCTCCTAGAAGCAATAGACTTGCATAGTAAAGTCGCAGGCTAAAAATCAATACCCAAAAGTCCATGGCTTTCTTATATGCAAATAATGAGAGAGCAGAAAGTGACTTGAAAAAAAGTAATCCTTTTCACAATCATATCTCAGAAAATCAAGTACTTTGGGATAAGCTTAACTAAGAAGGTAAAGAACCTATAAAAAGAAAATTATAAAACGCTACTACACAAAATAAAAGAGGACATGAGGAAATAGGAAACATATTCCCTGCTCATGGATTGGGAGAATTAACATTGTCAAAATGGCAGTGCTCCCCAAAATATTATACGGATTCAATGTGATCCCTTTAAGGATACCCATGACATTCTTCAAAGAAATGGAGCAAACACTCCTGAAATTTATATGGAACAACGAACCAACACGAATAGCTAAAGCAATTCTTGGGAAAAAGAAGATGGGAGACATCACCTTCCCGAACCTTAAACTCTACTACAAAGTGGTAATAATTAAAAAAGCATGGTACTGGAACAAACACAGAGCTTCAGACCAATGGAACAGGGAGGAATATCCTTACACACACTCTCAAATATATGATCACCTAATCTTTGATAAGGGAGCAAGAAATGCGAAGTAGAGCAAGGAAAGCCCCTTTAACAAATGCTGCTGGCAAAACTTGACAGCTCATGCAAAAAAAAATGAGCATAGACCTCGACCTAACACCATGCACAAAATTCAGATCAAAATGGAATAAAGACCACAACATCAGACCAGAATCCACATTGAAAACATGGTCGGTAAAACCCTCTACAAAATGGAGGCTAAAGATATCTTTAAAGAGGACACTCCACTGGTCACCCAAGTAAAACAGAGATAAACAGATTGGACTACCTCAAAGTATGAAGCTTCCGCACCTCAAAAGACACAGTAAACAGAATTCAAAGACAATCAACAGAATGGGAAAGGATATTAACCCAATACCTACCTGATAAAGGGTTGATATCAAGGATCTATAAGGCCCTGGTGATGAGAGAAATAATAGCTGAGAAATTCCCCCGCTCTGCATGGAGGGAGCTGGGGACATTCAAGAGGCTAAAAGTGTGCCAAGCAAAACATACCCAAAAAGAACAACACCAAGAGAAATAGTAATCAAAATGACAAAACCAAAGAGAGAGGCATACTTCTTTTTTTTTAGTTTTGTTATCTCACAATTTTCTTTCAATTTTTATTAGTGAATCACCATGAAGTACAGTTACAAATTTATGAACTTTCATGTTTGCATTTGGTTTACATACCTCCACCAGTGCCCATTCTCCCCCACAAATGTTCCCAGTATCCCTCCCATCACCTCTACTCCAACCCCCACCACCCACCCTGCCTCTGCGACAGGGCATTCCCTTTAGTTCTCTTTTCTGTTGGGTGTTGTAGTTTGCAATAGAGAAATTGAGTGGCCATGATGTTCGGTCTATAGTTTACTTTTGGTATGCAGTTTTCAACCTGAGTTGGTCCTCCCAAAATTCTCTACTAGGTGTTCCCTTCTATTCCATCTCTATTGCATTTTCCCTCAGCATGTGAGGCCAGTTTCCAAGCTGTGGGGCAGACCTCCTGGTTCTTATCTCTACTACTTTTGGGTGTTAGTGTCCCATTCTGCTACTTTATATTCCAAAGATGAGTGTGACTTTTCTATGTCTGTCTCTTTCTTTCAAACTCATTTCACTCAATATGATACTTTCCATGTTGATCCACTTACATGCAAATTTCATGACTTCATCTTTTCTAACAGCTGCATAGTATTTCATTGTGTAGATGTACCACAGTTTCTTTAACCAGCCATCTGGTTTTGGGCACTCCAGATTTTTCCAGATTTTGGCTATTGCAAACAGTGCTGCAATGAACATAGAGATGCAAATGTCATTTCTACTATACCTTTTTGCCTCTCTGGGATACATTCCCAGGAGTGGTATTGCTGGATCAAATAGGAGTTCAATTTCTAATTTTTTGAGAATCGTCCATATTGATTTCCAAAAGGGCTGAACAAGTCGGCATTCCCACCAAGAGTGAAGAAGAGTCCCTTTCTCTCCACATCCATGCCAACACCGGTTACTTTTTTTTTTGGGGGGGGGGGGATATGAGCCAGTCTCTGTGATTGAGATATCTCATCGTTGTTTTGATCTGCATCTCCCTGATGATTAGTGATGCTGAGCATTTTCTCATGTGCCTCTCAGACATTCGGATTTATTCTTTGGGGAAGTTTCTGTTCATTTTATCACCCCATTTTTTGATCGGGTCAGCAGTTTTCTTCTTGTGGAATTCAACCAGTGCCTTGTATATCCTTAATATCAACCCTTTATCAGATGGGTATTGGGTAAATATCCTTTCCCATTCTGTAGATTGTCTTAGTACTTTGGTCACTGTGTCTTTTGAGGTGCAGAAGCTTCTTAGTTTAAGGTAGTTCCATTTATTTATCTCTGTTTTCACTTGCTTGGCCGGTGGTGTGTCATCTTTGAAGATACCATTGGCTACAATGTTGTGGAGGGTTTTGCCGATATTGTCTTCAATTTTCCTTAGGTATTCTGGTCTGATGTTGAGGTCTTTAATCCATTTTGATCTGACTTTTGTACAGGGTGATAGGTGGAGATCTGAGCCCATTGTTTTGCATATAGCTGTCCAGTTTTGCCATCACAATTTGTTAAAAATGCTTTCCTTGCTCCACTTCACATTTCTAGCTCCCTTATCAAAGTTTAGATGATCATATATTTGAAGGGGGGTGTCAGAATAGTCAACCCTGTTCCATTGGTCTGTTGCTCTGCCTTTGTTCCAGCACTATGCTGTTTTAATTACTACTGCTTTGTAGTAGGGTTTGAAAGTGTGGAGGTTGATTCCTCCCATTTTCTTTTTCCCAAGAATTGCTTTAGCTATTCGTGGGGGCTTATTGTACCATATGAATTTCAGGAGCGCTTGCTCCATTTCTTTGAAGAATGTCAAGGGTATCCCTATAGGGATCGCATTGAATTTGTACAATGCTTTGGGGAGTATTGCCATCTTGACAATATTAATTCTTCCAATCCATGAGCAGGGGATTTGTTTCCATTTCCTCGTGTCCTCTTTTATTTCCTGAAGTAGCATTTTGTAGTTTTCTTTATTCAATTCCTTTATCTCCTTAGTTTTGCTGATTCCGAGGTACTTGATCTCTTGAGGCACAATTGTGAACGGGATTTCTTTTATCATGTCGCTTTCTTCTCTCTTATTATTTGCATATCGGAAAGTCATGGACTTTTGGGTATCGACTGCAAAGAGTGAGAGCTTCATTTCTTCCTTTACTACCTGATTGCCCTTAATACCTTTTTCTTGCCTAACCGCTATTGCAAGTACTTCCAATACTATATTGGACAGAAGTGGAGAGCGTGGGCATCCTTTTCTCGTCCCTGATATCAGAGGGAAGGCTCTTAGTTTTCTCCCATTGAGGATGATGCTTGCTGTAGGCTTGTAGTAGATAGCTTTGACTATATTGAGGAAAGTCCCTTCTATACCCATTTTGGCGACATTTTTCATCATAAATGGGTGCTGGATCTTGTCAAATGCTTTATCTGCATCTATTGATATGATCATGTTCTTTTTATCTTTTATTTTGTTGATATGATAGATTATGTTGATTGATTTCCAAATGTTAAACCATCCTTGCACCCCCCGGGATGAATCCCACTTGTTCGTGGTGTATGATCTTTTTGAGGAGTTGTTGAATTCTGTTTGCTAATATTTTGCTGAGAATCTTTGCATCCACGTTCATCGGGCTTGGGGGGGGATTTCCTCTGATAGGTCTGTTGTGAATCTAAGGGGTGCTCCTTTGTATGCGATTTCCTTCTTCTACCTTGCTGCTTGCAGTATTATGTGTCTATCCATGATGTCCAACATTCTAACTATGATATGTCTTGGAGTTTTTCTGTTAGGCTTTCTTTTACCTGGCACATTTCAGGCGCCTTGAATCTGAATGCGTGCCTTCTCCAGCTCTGGGAACTTTTCAGCAATGATTTGTTTGACTGTGGGTTTTTCATTGGGGTTGCTTCCCTGTCCTTCTGGTACTCCAATGATTCTAATGTTGTTCCTCTTGAAATCATCCCCTAGGACTCTGAGTCGCCCTAGAGCTATTTTGAGGTCTCTTCCCATTGTTTATTGTTGCCATAGGCTTCTTGCAGCTCATCTTCAAGCTCACTGATTCTGTCTTCCGCTGTAGTCATTATATGGTTGAGGGGAGCGACAGAGTTTTTTATTTCATCTACCGAATCCTTCATTTCTTTTTGTAGCTTTTTTATTTCTGCTCTCATTTCTTCCCGTATTTTCTCGGCTGTCTGTTCTATTGTTTCTGTTAGGTCCTTCTCTAATTTAATGGATACCTTTTCAATCTTTCCGTTGAGTTTATTGAACATCTTCAGCATTTCAACTCTGAATCCTTTATCGGAGAACTCAAGTTGTCAGGAAACGCCTATTGAGGTTTCTGGACTCCTTTCATCATTTTCTCCTTGTGGTGGGGATTTGTGTCATTTCTTCATGTTGTTGTGGTGGTATGGAAGAGTGACCTTCAAGATCAATATCCCTGTTCCTTTTTGTTGAGAAAAAGGATTCTGGAGGGCTTGGTCAATGGTGGTTGCCCTTTTATTTTCCACTTCTAGAACATATCCTTCCTCTCAGATGTTCCTCTAATCCTTATGTGAAGCCCTGTGGCTTATTGTCCTACTGTTTATGGATAGCTAGGATGTTATTCTTGGACGTGACATAAGTAATGAAGGCTGAGATGAAACAACAGATTGCTGGGTTTCAAGAGAATATATGTGGCCGCCTTAGCGGCCTCGGCCCCCAAAGAGGCCACGCCCACTTTCACAGAGGCCAAATCCCTTCAGGATTAGGCCACACCCCTCAAAGCACTATAGCTGAGTCCGAGACGCAGGCTGGGATGCAGGAAGGGCAGGTCAGGGGACATCAAATACCTGGGCCAGGAAGAGAAAATGGATGCAGTGCTAGGGATTGGCATGCTGCCAGCTGGGGCAGCAGTCTGGGGCCGGGGCGGGGGGCGGCAGGGAAGGTCTTCAAGAGAGGCATACTTCTAAATCCAGCAAGAGAGAATAAAAACCTTAAATATAAGGGAAATTACATAAGAATCATAAGAGAAATTCCCATACAAAATGGTACAAGTGAGAGAAAGTTGAATGGCAAATTCAAATTGCTGAATAAAAGAAACTTTAAACCTAGAGTTCACTACCCAGCAAAACTCTGGGTGGGAGGGATAATAAAACACTCTCACAGACAAAAAAGCAGCTAATGAAATTTGATAACAAAACTGGCCCTGAATAAACTACTGAAAGGCCACTTATATAAACCAACTAACAAATTGTTGCAGCCGCAACCCTACGGAGAAAAATGGCTACAAGGCTATATTAACAATATCCCTGAATGTCAATGAGTTGAATTTGCCCATCAATAGGCAGAGTAGTGAGTTGGTTCAGGAATCAAAATCAATCCTTTAACTGTAGGAAACACATGTAAATCACAGAATAAACATAAGCTCAGAGTGAAAAGATGAAAACAATTATGCAAGTCAATGGCAAACCAAAAAGTGCTGGGACAATCATACTTATATCAGACCAAATTTCATTCAATCTAAAATAAATACTTAATTAGAGACAGGATGGACACTGCTTATTTACCAAGGGAACAATAGATCAAGAAATCAGATCAAGATCTATTCCACATATATGCACTAAGCTTTGGGTCGACAAAGTCTGTAAGGCTTCTTCTCACAAACCTAGAGAAACAAATAGGTGAAAACATAATAGAAGTGTGTGACTTCAATACCCTACTGTTTCCTCTGGATAGATCCACTAGACAGGATATCAATAAAGACACAAGAGCTCTAAATAAGGAAGTAGAAGAGCTGGGAATAATGGATTTATGAAATGCCTTCCATCATCAAAAAGATTAATACATGTTTTTTTATAGTGTACATAGAACATTCTCCAGGACAGATCACATTTTAGGACACAAGGAACTTACATAAATTTAAAACCATAAAAATCATACCAATGATGTCATTGTATCATTGGTATGGCATAGACAAAAATGCCATGGAGAGAGAAATTAACCATAAAAAGAAGATAGGGAGAAAATGTCACATCTAAAGACTGCACAACATGATAATAAATTAAAAAAAAAGTTAAGCAATAAATACAAAGATTACTTGACACTAATGATAAATAAAACAAGTTACAAAAGTCTATGAGATACTGAAAAAAGCACTACTTAGGGAGGGATTCATAGCAAATCTACATAAGAAAAGAAGGAAAAATATAAAGTAAAAATCCTAAAGGCACACCTTAAATGTTGAAGGACAAACAAGAAATGAATCCAAAGACAAACAGAAGAAAGAAAATAATAAAAACCAGAGCATAAATGAACAATATAGAAACCAAGCAATACAAATAATGAACCCAGCAGCTGGTTCTTTGAAAGAATAAACAACATAGAAAAACTGTTGGCTAGACTCATGTGGAAAATAAAGTGCTCAAATAAATTGGATGAGAAACAAAAGGAGAAAAATTACAATAGAACCCCCAGAAATCCAAGACATAATGAGAACTTACTATAAAATACTTACTACTCTGTTAAAGTGGAGAGCCTAGAATAAACAGATCAACTTCTAGAAATATTTCATCTCCCAAAACTGAATGAGGAAGAGATAGACCAACAGGCCATTAACAAGCAAGAAAATTGAAACAGTATTTGAGAATCTCCCTCAGAAAAGATGTCCCGTCCCAGATGAGTTTAGAGGTGAGATTTATCAGGCCTTCAGAGAAGACTTACTTCTGTTGATTCTTAAGCTTTTATAAAAATTAGCAAAGAAACAGGAATCCTTCTTAACTGCTTCTATGAAGCCAATATTATACCAATACCCAAAGCTAATAGAGACATTCACATCATCATCATCATCATCCCATTGATCGTCGATTTTCTCGAGGGTCTCAATAATGTCTCTATTTGTCCTAGACATGAGATTTTAGAAGCCTCTTGTTACTCATCCTTCCCAGTGGTGCCACATTAGAGGCAGGGAATGAGACCCATCATTGATACTGGTTTTGGCATATGAATATGCCAGGGGGAGCTTGCCAGGCTCTCCATGCAGGCAGGAAACTCTTGGTAGCTTGATAGGTTCTCCAAGAGGAAGAACTAGGCTATATGATATCTTCCAGGAGCTTGGTTTTATAGTTATATCAAATGGCCATTGATAGGATTATACAGTGAAAGGGGCAGTTTCTGCGTGTGACTGCCTAGTTACTGGGAAATGGGGGATCTGGGAGGAAGAGGCCAAGTCCTGATTCGAGCAGGCTTGGATATCTCATCCCCTGTCCCGCACACCTGGGTTCCTGTGCCAGTTCTTTCATGCATGAAGCTCATTCGAACATATGGAGAGGGGCCTTGAGCATGGCTGTGGCTGGGTTCCGGAGTTCTTTGACTGTTCTTCGGCTGCTGGGGCTCTGCTGGGAGAGGGTAGGGAAACTCAATCCACCCCTCCAAGGGGCCCCGGTGAAGACAGCCAGGCAAGGGGGCAAGAGACTGCGTCGCTCTCTTCTGGGAGCTTGTTTTTATAGTCTGTTATAGTCTCTGTTACATCCAGAAACAACAACAGAAACATTACCAAAAAAATCAGACCAATTTCCTTGGTGATCATCAAAGAAAAATTCATCGATAAGATTTTAGAAAAATGACCCAGCAATACATTTTAAAAAATCATACACTTTGAGGGGGCTGGAGAGATAGCATAGCAGGTAGGGCATTGGCCTTGCACGCAGACAACCCAGGTTCAATTCCCAGCATCCCATATGGTTCCCTGAGCACCACCAGGGGTAATTCCTGAGAGCATGAGCCAAGAGTAACCCCTGTGCATTGCCTGGTGTGACCCAAAAAAAATCAGACACTTTTAGAAGTAGGATTCATTCCATGGATGCAAGGATGGTTCAATGTATGCAAATAAATTAATATAATATACCACATCATTGAGAGGAAAGAAAACAACAGAAGATCATATCAAATGATACAGAGAAAGTTTTCAACTAGATCCAACACCCATTTATGACAAAAATTCTCAATAAAATAGAGGTGGAAGGAATCTTCACCAAGTTAGTAAGAGCTACTTATAAAAAGCCACAGCCAATATTATTCTTTTTCCCCTTTTTTTATTCAATCACCATGAGAAATGTTACAAAGCTTTCAGGTTTAAGTCTCAGTGACACAATGATCAAACACCCATCAATTCACCAGTGCACATGTTATACAACAAAGAACCCCAGTATACCTCCCATTCCACACACCCCCCGCCTGTGAGGCTGATTATTTTCACTTTACTCCCTCTTTACTTTGATTACATTCAAAATATCAACAGAAGCCGTTCCGGCCCCACGCGAGATCGACCCCGGAGGCAACTGAACCACTTTGGACATGAGCGGCGCCCCCAAACTGCCTCCAAACTGTATGCTCGGAGCTTCGGGCCCAGGCGCTGCCGGCGGGGTATGGTCTTTTCTCTCTCAACTCTTTCTTTTTGAATGCAGCGAGGCAATAGCCGGTTTTTAGACTATACAGGAAGCCCGGGAAAGCCGATGGGGTGGGACTTCCAGATCCGCCCTGTGCCGGCCGACATTTAAGCACAGAGCCATGTGGGGACGCTCCTTTCCGGCCCCGCGCGAGATCGACCCCCGGAGGCAACTGAACCACTTTGGACACGAGCGGCGCCCCCAAAATGCCTCCAAACTGTGTGCTCGGAGCTTCTAGCCCAGGCGCTGCCAGCGAGTGATGCAATTACCAAAAGAATTTTCCCTGGACTTTATATAGAAACCCAAAACTGCGCGGCCGCGGCAGCCTAATGTCATCTAATCATCAGCAATATGAAATGGTTCCTTTGTAATGGGTTGGACTTTGGGGGGACCATAATAGGGTTAAAGTTTGTAGTGACGTGTAATTTCTGGCTGTACTTTCCCTGGACTTTATACAGAAATTCAAAGCCGCGAGGCCGCTGCCATGGCCTCACAACCTATTGTCATTTAATCATCACCAATATGAAATGGTTCCCTTTTAACGGGTCGGACTTTGGTGGGAAATCCTAACAAGAATAGTAAGTCTTTTGCTGAAATATTGAAGGCTACCAAAGTGGTAGCCATCTCTATAAACTGAACTAAGCCATATCCCCACGCCGGCTGAGAAGAAATATCCTTCTTTCTCGGGAAGAAACGCGGGGTGGCGTTAGCCATAGTATGATGTCCATTAAGCTGACACGGACCTGGTGGTGTGGGAATGGGATACAAGGGAATAAATTATTATGTACTTGGAACAGCGGGACGCTGGTGGAATCTCGAGCTGGGGCCGATACCAGCATATTACTTTTGGTTCCAGAAACTGCTTGCAGACATTCTACCAGACTATCAACTAAGCCAGAGCCCCACGCCGGCTGATGACGGGAAATAACCATCTTTTTTGGTTTGTTTTCCCTTTGTCAGGCAGCATGGTGATTACTAAACAGGCGTGATCTCGGTGGCGCGGGACGAGGGGGGAAAAAAATAGAAAAGTTATGTAACAAACAGCCGGACTTAATATCTCTACATTCTCAGCAATGGAGAGCCATCAAATGCTTCCTTGACAGTGGGACTGTCTTTTCTTTTTTGGGGCGAAACCCTAGCAACAATAGTGAGTTATGTGTTGAAACGTGGACTGTAACCAAGATAAAGCATAAACGAAGTGAAACTTATCACTTACAAGGGCGGGGACTGGGGGGGTGGGAGGGGGCGGGAGGTATAATGGGGTGGTTAGTGATGGAATATGGGCATGGGTGAAGGGAAGGGTGTTTGAGTATTGTATGACTGACATAATCCTGAGAACTATGTAACCCTCCACATGGTGATTCAATAAAATTTAAATTAAAAAAAAATCAACAGAAAACTCACGATTATTATTTGAAATTTTCCCCCAATAATCAGAACTGCCGAAAAGGCATCATTTGATAATTTGTTTTTCATAGCTGAGAATGAAGATTGGTGGCCGCGTGCTTTTGGATTTCTGGTATTTTAGTAATTAAGTCTAGAGAAATTTCTGCCAGAAGTCACGTCACTGCAAGCTCGTACCTCTGTTTAGTGGGCTCTAAAAGATGGCCATCGCCATGCCACAACCGCCACCAAAATGAAAGGCCAAGAGAGAGAACCCTTTCCCCTCCTGGGGTGGCATGGGGTTGTAGCTTAGTTCACAGTCTAGAAGCATTTCTGCAAGAAGCCGCTGGGTTCTGAAAGTAGTTAGTGGGCCTCCGGGATCATGGCTGTTCAGGAACAGAGGAGCTGTTCGGGTGTCCAATATTATTCTTAATTGTGAAAAAATGAAAACATTCCACTAAGATCAGGCATAAGCCAAGGATGTCCATTGTCCCCCTCTTATTTAATGTTGTATTAGAAGTCTTGGCAACAGCAATAAGGCAAGAAAAAGAAATCCAAGGGATACAAATTGGAAAAGAAGTCAAATTATTTCCATTTGCAAATGATATTATGATATACATTGAAGTCCACACAAAAGTTCCTAGAAACAATAAGCCAATACAGCAAATTCATGAGATACTAAGTCAATACACAAAAATCAACTGCACTCCTAAGTACGAATAATTAATCAGAGAATAAATCAGAGAAGAAAGTATCTATCCTGTTTAGAATAGTGTTCAAAAACACCAAGCACCTAGGAATCAACTTAACAAAAGAGATGAGATCTTCAGAATACTAAATAAAGAAGTTAAAGATCTTAGGAAATGGAAAAATATTTCAAAAAATATTTCCTGCTCATGGATTGGAAGAAGCAACATTATCAAAATGGCCATCTAACCCAAACTACTATATAGATTCAAATCCAGATATAGAAAACATTCTTGAATACATAGAACAGTCAATTATGAAGTTTGTTTGGAACCATTATAGACCCCGGATAGCCAAAGCCATTCTCAAAAATAATAAGCTGGAAACTCACTACCTAACTTGAATCTGTACTATAAAGCCATAGTAATCTAAACAGCATGGTTCTGGAATAAAAAAAATACTCTCTTACCAATGGGTCAGAATAGAATATCTAACGATAAACCACATATGAGATCAGCTAATTTTTTACAATGGAGCTGGAACATGAAATGGAAAAAAGACAGCCTTTCCAACAAATGATGCTAGAAGAATTGGATAAACATACGTAAGAACTTTAAGCTGGATTGATATCTCACACCGTACGCAAATACCAACTGAAAGTGGATCAAAGACCTTGAGATCACACCTGAATCTATAAATTACATTGAAGAAAATATAGACAGAGCACTCCAATACCTAGGCCTCAAAGGAATATTCAATGATACAATGCCATTGGCAAAGGATACAGATCAAAACTAAACAAATGGGACTGCATCAATCTTAAAATATTCTGTATGGCAAAAGAAACATGGGCTAGAGAATTACAGACCAATATCCCTGCTGAAAACAGATGCAAAGATCCTCAATGACATTCTAACAAATAGAATCCAATGACACATCAAAAAAATCATACACCATGACCAAGTAGGATTCCTCCCGGGTATGCAAAAATGGTTTAACATTCACAAATCAATCAACATAATACATCATATCAATAAAAGGAAAATTAAAAACCAAATGACCATATCAATAGATGCAGAGAAAGCATTTGACATGATCCAGCACCCATTTATGACAAAAACTCAGCAAAATGGGAGTCGAAGGAACTTTCCTCAATATAGTCAAAGCCATCTACCACAAGCCCACAGCAAACATTATTTTCAATGGGGAAAAGCTGAAAGCCTTCTCTCAAAGATTGGGCAGAAGATAAGGTTGCCCACTCTCGCCACTTCTATTCAATATAGTACTGGAAGTACTTGCCATAGTATTTAGGCAAGAAAAGGATATCAAAGTTATCTAGATAGGAAAGAAAGAAGTCAAGCTACCACTATTCGCAGATGACATGATACTATATTTAGAGAACCCTCAAGGCTCTACAGAAAATTTCCTTGAAATAATAGGATTGTATAACAGAATGGCAGGTTACAAAATCAATACCCAAAAGTCCACGACCTTCCTATACACAAATAATTAAAAAGAAGAAAGAGATATTAAAAAAATCAATCCCGGTCACAATAGTGTCCCAGAAAATTAAGTACTCTGGAATTAGCCTAACTAAAGAGGTAAAGGACCTATACAAAGAAAACTAAAAAACATTACTTCAAGAAATGAGTCAAATGGGACCTCAATTTCTAGTTTTTTGAGAATCATCCATATTGTTTTCCAAAAGAGCTGAACTAGTCGGTATTCCCACCAGCAGTGAAGGAGAGTCCCTTTCTCTCCAACTGAACATGATGGCCATTCAATACCTCTATTGCAAACTTCAATACCCAAAAGGAGAGAGAACAAAAGGGAATGCCCTGCCGAAGAGGCAGGGCGGGGTGGTGGGGGTTGGGGTGGGGGTGTTGGGAGGGATACTGGGAACATTGGTGGAGAAGAATGGGCACTGATGAAGGGATGTAAACAATCACTGTATGACTGAAATGCAAATACGAAAGTTCATAAGTTTGTAACTGTACCTCACGGTGATTCACTAATTAAAAAAAATTTAAAAAAGAAAGGGAAATAAAAGAGGACACTAGGAAATGGAGGCACACCCCCCTGCTCATGGATTGGGAAGATTACATTGTCAAAATGGTAATACTCCTCAAAGCATTGTACAGATTCAGTGCAGTCCCTACAAGGACACCAATGACATTTTTCAAAGAAATAGGCAAAACAATCCTGAAATTCATATGTAGTAATAAACCCCCACGAATAGCTAAAGCAATCCTTGGGAAAAAGAAGATGGGTGGAATCACCTTCCCCATCTCGAAATGTACTACAAAGCGGTAGTAATTAAAACAGCATGGTAATTGGAAAAGAAACAGACCTGCAGACCAATGGAACAGAGTTGAATATTCTGACACAGGCTTTTATTTATTTATTTATTTATTTATTTATTTATTTATTTATTTATTTATTTATTATTATTTTAGTGAATCACCGTGAGACAAAGCTACAGACTTACAGGTTTTCATGTTTACTTTTCAGTCATACAATGATCGAGTACCCATCCCTCCACCAGTGCCCATTTTCCACCACCAATGCTCCCAGTATTCCGCCCACCACCTGCCCCCTTCACCCCACCCTGCCTCTGTGGCAGGGCATTCCCATTTGCTCGCTCTCTCTTTTTGGGTGTTGTGGTTTGCTACAGAGGTATTAAGTAGGCATATTGTTTGGTCTATAGTGTATTTTCAGCCTGGATCTCCCATCCCTAGTGGGCCCGCCTAGCACCCTTTGCTTGGTGATCCCTTATCTATCAGAGCTGCTTGTTCACCTAGCATGTGAGGTCAGCTTCCAAGCTGTGGAGTACTCCTCTTGATACTTATCTCTACTATTCTTGGGTGTTAGTCTCCCATTCTGTTACTTTATATTCTACAAATGAGTGCAATCTTTCTATATCTGTCCCTCTCTTTCTGACTCATTTCAATTAACATGATACTTTCCATGTTGATCCACCTATATGTAAATTTAATGACTTCATCTTTTCTAACAGCTGCATACTATTCCATTGTGTTGATGTACCAAAGTTTCTTTAGCCAGTCATCTGTTCTCGGGCACTCGGGTTTTTTCCAGATTCTGGCTATTGTGAACAGTGATGCAATGAACATATAGGTGCAGATCTGACACAGCCTTTTGATCTTTGATAAAGGAGCAAGAAATGTGAAGTGGAGCAAGGAAAGCCTCTTCAACAAGTGGTGCTGAAAAATCTGAACAGCTACATGCAAAAGAATGAATTCAGACCTGTCTAATGCCAAGCACAAAAGTCAGATCAAAGTATATTAAAGACCTCAATATCGGGCCTAAAACTGTAAGGCAATTGGAAGAAAATTTAGGCAAAACCCTCCATGACATTGAAGCTAAAGACATCTTTAAAAGAATACTATGCAGCTGTTAGAAGAGATGGAATCATGAAAATTGCATATAAGTGGATGGACATGGAGAGTGTCATGCTAAGTGAAATTAGTCAGAAAGAGAAGGAGAGATTGACTGCACTCATTTGTGCAATATAAAATAGCATAATATGAGACCAACACCTAAGGACAGGAGAGATAAGGGCCAGGAGGATCACACCATGGTTTGGAAGTTGGCCCCACGTGCTGGAAGAAAAGGCAATTGGAATGGAGAAGGAACCCATAAGTACATGATGACTGGAGAGATCGCCCAGCATGAAAGATGTGTGCTGATAGTAGACCAAGCACCAAACACGATGACCTCTTAGTATCTGTATTGCAAATCATAATGGCCAAAATTAGAGAGAGAATAAGAAGGATTGTACATTCCACAGAGGCAGGGAGTGAGGTGGGGTAGGGGTGTCGGGTGGGACACTGGGAACATTTTTCCACTGGTGGTAGAAAAATGTGCACTGGTTGAAGGATGGGTGCTCGAACATTGTTTGATTGAAACGCAATAATGCAAGTTTGTGTTGCAAGCTATAATGCCCAAAAGTAGAGAGAGAGTATGGGGAATATTGTCTGCTTTAGAGGCAGGGGGAGGGTGGGAAAGGGGAGGTATACACGGGATATTGTTGGTGGGGAATGTGCACTAGTGGAGGGAT
The DNA here is from genome assembly GCF_027595985.1 of Sorex araneus. Taxonomy (NCBI): domain Eukaryota; kingdom Metazoa; phylum Chordata; class Mammalia; order Eulipotyphla; family Soricidae; genus Sorex; species Sorex araneus. Next base: position 149,626,138 of record NC_073313.1, read on the forward strand.
AAGTGCTTGATCATTGTGAGACTGTAACCCAAACATGAAAGCTTGTAACTATCTCACGGTGATTCAATAAAATTTTTAAATTTTTTTTAAAAAAAGAAGAAACATGGGCTAAAACTAAATGACAGCTGAGTGAGAGAAAATATTTATACTCAACACAACAGTAAAGCGTTGGTATCCGAATCAATAAAGTACTCACAAAGATTGAGAAAAAAATCTAAAAGCGCCATCCAAAAGAAGAAATCAACAATTTTCTAAGGAATATTAACAGATGGCCCCAGACACATGAAAATAGTGCTCAGTATCACTTATAGTTGGAGAAAACCAAATAAAGACAACAATAAGATATCATAAACCCCCACAAATAGCTAAGACAATTCTTGGAAAAATAGAAAATGAGAGGCATCACCTTCCCCAACTTCAAATTGTACTACAAAGTGTTAGTAATTAAAACAGCATGGTCAGCACTGTTTACAATAGCCAGAATCTGGAAAAAAACCAGAGTGCCCCAAAACAGATGACTGGTTAAAGAAACTCTGGTACATCTACACAATGGAATACTATGTAGCTGTCAGAAAACATGAAGTCATGAAATTTGCATATAAATGGATCAACATGGAAAGTATCATGTTGAGTGAAATGAGTCAGAAAGAAAGAGACAGACATAGAAAGATTGCACTCATATGTGGAATATAATGTAACTGAGAAGTACAAGTTGGCAACGATGCAACTTCTGGCAGATATCTCTCTGGACTTAGTTACTAAAATACTAAATTACAGAAACCCAAAACCGAGAGGCCGCTAAGTGTGGTCACTCGACCTCATACCTCTTCATCCTCAGCAATGGAAAACAAATTATCTAATGCTTCCTTTTCAGCAGGTCTGACTTTAGGGGAGAGACTCTCCAAACAATAATAGTGAGTTTTGTTGAAATATTGTATGCAATCAAAGTGAAAGTAAAGTGAAATTTATTAGTTACACAGGCGGGGGGGGGCTTAGGGTGGGGGGGCTATGGCGTGGGGGGTTAGGGGTGTGAGTGGGCGGGGTGGAGCTATACTGGGATTCTTGGTGGTGGAATATGAGCACTGGTGAAGGGATGGGTATTCGAGCATTGTATAACTGAGATTTAAACCTGAAAACTTTGTAACTTTCCACATGGTGACTCAATAAAAAATTTAAAAAAAACAGCATGGTAATGGAATAATGACAGACCCACAGACCAATGAAATAAGGTTGAATATTTGACAAACATCCTCAAATATATGATCATTTAATATTTGATAAAGGAGCAGGAAATATGAAGTGGAGCAAGGAAAGCCCTTTAACAAACGGTGCTTCTGCACCTGAAAAGAAACAGTGACCAGGGCTGGCGTGATAGCATAGCGAGTAGGGCGTTTGCCTTGCACGAGGCCAACCCGGGTTCGAATCCCAGCATCCCATATGGTCTTCTGAGCACTGCCAGGGGTGGTTCCTGAGTGCACAGCCAGGAGTAATCCCTGTGCATTGCCAGGTGTGACCCAAAAAGCAAAAAAAAAAAAAAAAAAAAGAAAAAGAAACAGTGACCAAGATACAAAGACTATAGAATGGGAAATGTTATTCACCCAATCCCCTTCTGATAAAGGTTTTATATCAAAGATATACAAGGCACTGTTTGAACTTTACAAGAGAAAAACCTCCAATCCCATCAGAACGTGGGGAGAAGAAATGAACAGAAACTTCCTCAAAAAAAGAAATACAGGCCTGGAGCAATAGTACAGCGGGTAGGGCATTTGCCTTGCACGCGGCTGACCCGGGTTCGATTTCCAGCATCCCATATGGTCCACCGAGCATCGCCAGGAGTAATTCCCGAGTGCAGACTCAGGAGTAACCTCTAAGCATAGCCGGGTGTGACCCAAAAAGCAAAAAAAAAAAAAAAAGAAATACAAATGGCCAAAAGACATATGAAAAATGCTTATCACCAATGAACAAGTAAAAACCAAAATATCATTTCACATTACGAAGACTGGCACACATTCAAAAGAACAAAAGCAACTAGTGCTGTCACAGCTGTGGGAAGAAAGGGACTCTATTTCATTGTTGGTGGAAATGCTGACTGGTCCAACCTTTTTGGAAAACAATAGGGAAATTCCACAAAAAATTAGAAAGTGAGCTCCCATTTGACTCAGCAATACCATTTCTGGGAATATACCCTGGGGTCCCCAAAACACCATCTGCACTCCTATGTTCATTGGAGCACTGTTCACAATATCCAGAATCTGAAAGCAACATGAGTGCCCAAGACCAGAAGAATGGATAAAGAAACCATGGTACATCTACACTATGAAATATTACGCAGCTGTTAGGAAAAATGAAGTCATGAACTTTGCCTATAAATGGATGGACATGTGGAGTATCATGCTGAGTTAAATGAGTCAGAAGGCGAGGGATATAGAACAACTGCATTCATTTGTGGTATATAAAAATATACAGTATAAGACTAATACTAATCCCCAGTGAAGAAAGAGACTAGGACTGGTCAATGGTTGGAATCAACTACAAGTGTGTGTGGGCAGGAGGGTAGATAAGATAGAAAAGACACCAGTACGACAATAATAGCTGTGAATGATCAACCTGGACAAGAACTGAGTGTTAAAAGTAGGTAAAGGGATACTCCTGACAACCTTTCAGTATCAAGATTGCAAACCACAATGTGCGAAAGGAGAGAGAGAGAGAGAGAGAGAGAGAGAGAGAGAGAGAGAGAGAGAGAAGAAAAGCACCTACCATAGAGGCAGGATGGGGGATAGGAATAGGGAGTGATGGGAGGGAAACTTGGACACTGGTGCTGGGAAATGTACACTGGTGGAGGGATGGGTGTTGGAATACTATATGACTGAAACCTAATTATAAACAGCTTTGTAAGGCTCTGTCTCACAGTGATTAAATTTTTCAAAATGTAAAAAAAAAATTTAATGGTCTTTCCTTTTGGCGGTGGCAGCGTGGCGACTGCCATCTTTTGGAGCCCATTAGACAGAGGTATGAGTTTGCAGTGATGGGGCATGCGGGAGATCTCGGGATGGGGGCCAGTACCGGCGCTGCTCTCTGCACAGACGAGACCCCGAGCGGCCCCACATGAACGGCTCCTCTGCTCCTGAATGACCATGATCCCGGAGGCTCACTAACCAACTTCATAATCCAGCAACTTCTTTCAGAAATGCCTCTAGACTGTGAACTATGCTACAGCTCCATGCTGCCCAGGGCGGGAGAGGAAATGTTTTTGTCCCCTCGGACTTTCCTTTTGGTGGCGGTGGCGGCGTGGCGACCACCATCTTTTGAAGCCCATTAGACAGAGGTATGAGCTTGCAGTGATGAGGTTTCTGGCAGAAATTTCTCTAGACTTAATTACTAAAATACCTGAAATGCAAAACTGGGTGGCTGCAAGACCTCATATGCTCTTCATTCTCAGCAATGGAAAACAAATTATCAAATGATGCCTTTTCAGCAGATCTGATTGTTGCAGGAAAATTCCAAATAATAATAGTGAGTTTTCTGTAGAAATATTGAATGCAATCAAAGTAAAAAGAGAGTAAAGAGAAAATCATCAGTCACACAGGCGTGGGGTGGGGTGGGAGGTAAACTAGGGTTCTTGGTGGTGGAACATGTGCACTGGTGAAGGATGGGTGTTTGATCTTTGTGTCACTGAGACTTAAACCTGAAAGCTTTGTAATTTTTCTCATGGTGATTCAATAAAAAAGAAAGAAAAATTTAAATGCTTGAAAAAAAGATAGTGTATTACCACCAATGATAATGGCACGTATCAAATATACTGGGAACAATTTGTGTTCGCGAAGATGTGTTGAAAGAAACTTTCATCCAGTGCTGATGGGAATGTCTGGTCCAACCTTTATGGAAAAGTTTGGGGGATACTCAGTAAACTCAGAATTGAGCAACCATATGACCCAGCAATTCCACTTTTTGATATCTATTCCCATGACAGAAAAACATTTCATTCAAAAATGTATGCATAATTGGTACAATAGCTAAGATGTCCAACCACAGATAAGTGGATTGTGACGATGTGATACATACATACTGTGAAGCCCAAAAGCAGGTTCCTCAGGAGCCATGATAGTCTGCAGCTAATATTAAGTCTCAACTAGACCTCAGTTTCTGTTTCCCCAGAGCTTAAGTGTAATTTCTGATAAACTCCCAACTGAGTAATTCACCTAGATAAGTGACGGGCAGTTGGATCTGGCCAGTCATGAGGGGTCAATGCACCCTACTTGGAAAGAACCCCAAACTGTTACTGGTACCTGCTATCTAATTGCTGACCACTGTTGTAATAGGGCAATGCTAAAAATAGACCAGCATATAAATATCTTCTTAACTGAACCCTATATAAATTGCTTGTGATTCGGAGTCGGGGTCCTTGTCAAGACTCCACTGGATGAGACTTGGACCCTACCTCTAGCTAGCAAAACTTTATTTTTGCATTATCGTGTGGAAACGGGGTCTCTCCGCAATTGGGGACCGAAACTTGGGCACAACAATACACACACATATACTCCCCCACACACACACACACTGGAATACTACATAGCTGTAAGTTGTGATGAAATCACATAATTTGCAATAATGTGGATGGAACTACAAGGCATCATGTTAAATGAAGCAAGTCAGAATGAGAAGGATAAACACAGGGTGACATTACTTATATGTTGTATTTAGACTAACTGGATAAGGAAATGCAATGTTTTAAAGGCAGTATGCCAGACCAACCTTGGCCCGATATGGATCATGGCAACAGGCACTAGAGCAGATAAGACCTGTCCCTGTCACTGTCGCTACCCAGTAGGGAGTGTCTGAGCGCATTTTACAAGCACCAGGTATCGGTCTTGACTCTCACCAAACCCTCCAAGAATTGTCAGCTTAGCGAGTCATTCCTAACTGCAGCGTCTAGACCTAATTGGGATTAGGGTGGGACAAAGGAGAGTTGGAAAAGTGATAGGAAAGTAATGCTAAACTTTGTGACTAGACCATCCTCTGAAGCCTAGATCCTCTATAAAATATGTGTGCATTTGGCAATAAAGTGAGCGGTCAACACTATCTCCCGGAGTGGATTTTCTGCACGCCCATCATCCTTTGCCCAATGTCTGCCTGGACCTGGTACGCAGTGTGTCTGGGCACGTTGTGGAGAAACTGTTCCCCAACAACCCTCTAGTATAGGGAAGAGAAGGAAAGAATGAAAGGAGGGGTGAGGGAGAAGAAACAGATGAGAAGCAACAGGGGCCAGGTCAGGGGATTAAGGTGCAATGATGGTGTTAAGGAATGATAGAGCCAAATAATGAAAACAGAATCAACTACACTGAAATCAGGAAATGTAAACTAAACTAAACTTAGAAATGTTATTGAACTAGAGACAGCATACTGGAAATGTTGGTATATGGATGGCAATCTGGGAACATTTGTGGAGGATAAGTAGACACTGGTGGCAGGATCAGTGCTGCAATTTTGTATGTCTAGAGCAACTATAAATAATTTTGTAAATAAATCACCAAGCTTTAAAACGTACTTTACACCAAGAAAAGAGATATAACAGACACAGCAGTGAATCCCGGAAAACAGCAGCTCGCCCAGAGATCTCTCCAGACTCTGTATCAACTAATTCCACCAGGGAACCTCAGATGGAGCGGGTGTGCCCTCTCCAGCTGCTCCAGATGAAACCTTGATGGCCATGAGATTAAAGAAGTAAAACCCAAGTACGAAGTTTCAGGGACTAAGACTCCAGGCCACATGGCGGGAGCAGAGATGGGCCTGCTTTTCCTGTCTCCCTGCCAGCATGGGGTTCTGGCCATCATGTCCATGATCTGCCTCCTGGCGCCATATCAGCACATCAATGGCCTTAATCCAGAGACTCCCAAATGAATCTCAAAATGTATTAGCTCCCTACAGAGATGTCTCTGAACCCCAACCACTTATAATTTTAGAAGTGCACAACCATGAAAATGATATTCATAATAAGCAATAGAAAATAAATTATCCAGCATTTGCCCCTGGCAAGCAGATTTCAGTGGTGGTGGGAAAATTTGAAATAATGATTGTGGAATTGGAGTTGAAATATTGAATGTAATCATTTAATGTGAACAACCTTATGAAAATAAAATTATAAAAAAATGAAAAGAGATATAATTCTTTCTTGCTTTGGGGCTTGCACATTGATTTTTTCAAATTATACCCTCTTTCCCATCTGTGTTTACTATTCATCTTCTTAAACTTGATAGTAACATCTGCTACTTTTTACTCTACTCTGTCTCTTAGTTGATTTAGAATGACTCTAATGAGAATAAACCATGAATCATGCGTTACTTTCTTCTCCATAGTGAATATAAAATCTCTCAGGGCTGGAGCAATAGTACAGCGGATAGAGCATTTGTCTTGCATGTTGCCGACCCGGGTTTGATCCCAAGCATCCCATATGGTCCCCTGAGCACCGTCAGGAGTAATTCCTGAGTGAAAAGCCAGGAGTGGCCCTTGTGCATCGCCGGGTGTGACCCAAAATGCAAAAAAAAAATTCTCATACTGGTCAGTCACTGCACACACTTTTGTGGATAACAATTGATGTCAAAAATTGGTATAAGGGGGTGCAACCCTGCGCTCCCTAAAAGCAGCCACCAGGACCAGCCCAAGAGACTTCACCTCTGCCCGCAGCACCTGCGCAACTACCGTCGCTCTTCTTAATAGGTCTGTGGACCCAGGCATTAACAGCTGGACTGGCTGGCAGTGTGGCCTCTAATGAATGGGGCGTGGCCTCATCAAAAGTGGGCGTGGATTTCTGTGTGGCCGCAGTTATATTTCCCATTCCCAGCACTCTCGACTCACATCCCAACCTTTATTATCTAATTCTGTGGAAAACGTCCTGGCCACCTCAAACACAATATGACAATAATCCACTGGCCTACTCCAATTCCACCAAAACACCAGTGTATACAAGAATTGGAAAAAGTCCAATATAAAAGAACATCTCCTCCAATGCCTCACTAGATGCCTATCATAAGTCACAGAATAATGTCCAAGAGGAAAGATGTACTCTCAACGAGGAGAAGGCTGACCACCATCGACCGAGCTTATTCAGAATCCTTTCCTGCAATAAGAGGGAACAGTGCCAGTGAACTTAAAGCTTTTACCTCTATATATCCACAACAACATGAAGAAACAGCGCAAATCTCCACTACGAGTAGAGGGCAAAGAAAATAGTCCCGAATCCTCAACGGGGGTACCCACAAATATGATCTCTCCAAAAAGAATTCTGAGATAAAATGCTAAAGATGTTCAAGGAACTCAAAGAATCAGTGGAACAGACATACAGAAAATTAAAGGAAGAAATGAAAGAAACGGGGGAATGGATAGCTGAAAAAATACAGGAAGAAATGAGAGCAAAAATAAGAAAGTTACAAAAAGAAATGTCACAAATGAAGGATTAGATACATGAAATTTAAAACTCAGTAGGTACCCTAAACAGTAGAATGTTTACAGCTGAAGATAGAACTAGTGAACTTGAAGATGAGCAGCAGAAATCGTACAGGCAACAACAAACAATAGGGAAAGACCTCAAAATAGCTCTAAGGTGAATCAGAGACCTAGGAGATGACTCCAAGAAGAACAACATTAGAATCATTGGAGTACCAGAAGGACAGGGAGGCAACCCCAATGAAAAAACCACAGTTAAAGAAATCATCGCTGAAAAGTCCCCAGAGTTAGAGAAAGCAAGCATCCATATCCAAAGACCCAGAAGGGTGCCAGCTAAAAGAAACCCTAATAAAAACACTCCAACATAGTCAGAATGATGGATGCTGAGGATAGAGACACAAACATGCAAGCAGCAAGGTCAAAGAAAGAAATCACATACAAAGGAGCACCCCTTAGATTTCAGCAGACCTATCAAAGGAAATCCACCAAGCCCGAAGACAATAGTGGGATATACTGAAAAAACTCAATGAAATGAATGCCTCAACAAGAATACTTTATCCAGCCAGACTCTCACTCAGACTTGATGGAACGATATACCATTTTAAAGATAAACAGCTCAGGAACTTCATAGATTCAAAACAAAACTTAAAAGAAGGACTAAAAGGGATCCTGTAAGACAAGAAGGAAAACACCCATAAGGGCAACAAACCCTTATAGAAAGATTGCACAAAACCCATGACAATAATCTCTCTCAATGTCAATGGTCTAAATGCAACTATCAAGAGATACAGAGTGGATAAATGGATCCAGAAACTGAAACCAACATTCTGCTGCCTAGAAAAAACACATCTGAACAATCAGAACAAACACAGACTCAAAGTTAAAGGAAGGAAAACAATCTTGCAAGCAAACAACTCCCTCAAAAAAGTTGGGGTGGCCATACAAGTATCCGACAACATGGATTTCAGGTTGAAAAAGATCATAAAGGACAGTGAAGGCCATTTTTTATTTATCAAGGGTTATGTAAAACAGGAAGAAATCACACTCTTAAATGTATATACACCTATTTAAGCTAAATACTTAAAACAAACTGATAACAGATTTTAAGGAGGACATTTCTAGAAATACAATAGTAGTCGGGGACTTCAACACTGCCTTGTCACATCTGGACAAATCAACAAGAACAAACCTTAGTGAGGAAACACTGGCTCTGAAGGAAGAAATAGAAGAGAGAGGGCTAATATACCTATACAGGGCCTTACACCCCCAAAAGAATACACATTCCTTTCCAGTGCACACGGAAAATTTTCTAAAATAGACCACATGCTGGGTCACAAACATACCTCAATAGAATCAAGAAGATAGAAATTGTATCAACTATTTTTTCAGACCATGATGCACTGAAGATAGAAGTTAATCACAGACAGACTCGGAGAACCAAACCAAACTACCTGGAAATTAAACAACTCAATGTGAAACAATGAGTGGGTCAGATAGGAAGACAAGGAAGAAATCAAAAGATACCTGGAAACAAATGAGAATGAAGACATGGGTGAACAAAACCTATGGGATGCAGCGAAAGCTGTGTGAAGAGGAGAATTTATAGTTTTGCAAGCAATCCTCAGGAAGGAAGAAAGGGCCTACATATATAACTTGACTTCACAGCTCAAGACCTTAGACAAAGATCAATAAAAGGAACACCAACACAACCGAAGGAAAGAAATAATAAAACTTAGAGCAGAAATTAATGACATGGAAACCCATAAAACAATCCGAAAGGTCAATGAAACCAAGAGCTGGTTCTTTGAGAAAATAAACAGGATTGATAAACCACTAGCAAGACTCACAAAGAAAAACAGAGAGAGAACCCTAATAAACCAAATCAGAAATGAAAAAGGGGACATCACAACAGAAACCAAAGAAATTCAAAAGCTCATCAGAGACTACTTTGGGAGTCTTTATGCTACAAAACAAGAGAACCTCGAAGAAATGAATAAATTCCTAGATTCCAATAATCTCCCAAGACTGAACCAAGAAGACCTGGAATACCTGAATAGACCAATCAATATCAAGGAAATTGAAACTGTAATCAAAAGTCTTCCCAAAAACAATAGCACAGGCCCAGATGGATTCACTAGCGAATTCTTCCAAACATTTAAAGAGGACATGTTGCTAGTTATTCTCAAGCTTTTCCAGGAAATTGAAGAAACAGGAACTCTCTCAAACAATTTCTTTTTTTTTTCATTTATTTATTTTAAAAATTTTTTAAATTTTATTGAATCACCGTGAGATAATTACAAGCTTTCATGTTTGGGTTACAATCTCACAATGATCAAACAACCATCCCTCCACTAGTGCACATTCCCCACCAACAATATCCTGGGTATACGCCCCCTTTCCGGCCCTCCCCCAGCTTTTAAGGCAGAAAATATTCCCCATAATCTCTCTCTACTTTGGGGCATTATAGCTTGCAACACAGACACTGAGAAGTCATCATGTTTGGCTCATTATCTACTTTTGGCATGCATCTCCCATCCCAACTGGTTCCTCCAGCCATCATTATCTAAGTGATTCCTTCTCTATTCCATCTGCCTTCTCCCCATCGCTCATGAAGCAGTCTTCCAGCTATGGGGCAATCCCCCTGTCCATTGTATCTGCTGTCCTTGCGTGTCAGCCTCATGTGATGCTACCCCACACTCCACAAATGAGTGAAGTCCCTATGTGTCTGTCCCTCTCTTTCTCACTCATTTCATTTTCCATGTTTATCCATTGATAAGCAAATTTCATGACTTCATCTCTCCTAACATCTGCATAGTATTCCATTGTGTAGATGTACCAAAGTTTCTTTAACTAGTCATCTGTTCTAGGGCACTCGGGTTGTTTCTATATTTTGGGTATTGTGAACAGTGCTGCAATGAATATATAGGTACAGATGTCATTTCTACTGTGCTCTTTTGCATCCTTGGGATATATTCCCAGAAGTGGTATTGCAGGGTCATAGGGAAGCTCAATTTCTAGTTTTTGAAGGACTGTCCATATTGTTTTCCAGAAAGGCTGGACCAGTTGGTATTCCCACCAACACTGAAGGAGCGTCCCTCTTTCCCCACATCCATGCCAGCATTGGTTGATTTTGCTCTTTAGAATGTGTGCCAGTCTCTGTGGTGTGAGATGATATCTCATTGTTGTTTTGATTTGCATCTCCCTGATGAGTAGTGATGTGGAGCATTTTTTTCATGTGCCATTTGGCCAGTTGTATTCCAAACAATTTCTATGAGGCACATATCTCCCTAATACCAAAAGCAAACAAAGACACCACTAACAAGGAAAACTACAGGCCACTATTCCTGATGAACATGGATGCAAAGACCCACAACAAAATATTAGCAAATAGAATCCAACAACTCATCAAAAAGATCATACATCAGAACCAAGTGGCATTCATCCCAGGGATGCAAGGATGGATTAACATTTGGAAATCAATCAACATAATGTATCATATCAACAAAATTAAAGATAAAAACCATATGATCATTTCAATATTTTCATTTCAATATATCATTTCATTTATGATGAAAACTCTCACCAAAATGGGTTTAGAAGGAACTTACCTCAAGATAGTCAAAGCCATCTACCACAAACCTGCGGCAAGCATTATCCTCAATGGAGAAAAACTAAGAGTCTTTCCTCTAAGATCAGAACAAGACAAGGATGCCCACTCTCACCACTTCTGTTCAACATAGTACTGGAAGTACTTGCAATAGCAATTAGGCAAGAAAAAGACAATAAGGGCATCCAGATAGGAAAGGAAGAAATCAAGCTCTCACTATTCGCAGATGATATGAAACTATACCTAGAGAATCCTAAAACCTCTACCAAGAAACTCCTAGAAACAGTAGACTTGTACAGTAAAGTCACAGGCTAAAAAATCAATACCCAGGGGCTGGAGCAATAGCACAACGGGTAGGGCGTTTGCCTTGCACACGGACGACCCAGGTTCGAATCCCAGCATCCCATATGGTCCTCTGAGCACTGCCAGGGGTGATTCCTAAGTGCAGAGCCAGGACTAACCACTGTGCATTGCCAGGTGTGACCCAAAAAGAAAAAAAAATCAATACCCAAAAACCCATGGCCTTCCTATGCGCAAGCGAGACAGAGAAAAGTGACATAAAATAAACAATCCCAATTACTATCATGCCCCAGACAATCAAGTACCTCGGAATCAACCTAACTAAGGAGGTAATAGATCTCTACAAAGAAAACTACAAAACGCTACTCCACAAAATAAAAGAGGACGCGAGGAAATGGAAACATATTCTCTGCTCATGGATAGGAAAATTAACATTGTCAAAATGGCAGTACTCCCTAAAGGACTATACAGATTCAATGCGATCCTTATAAGGATACCCATGAAATTCTTCAAAGAAATGGATCAAATACTCCTGAAATTCATATGAAACAACAAATAACCACGGATAGCTAAAGTAATTCTTGGGGAAAAGGCTATGGGAGGCATCACCCTCCTCAACCTCAAACTCTACTACAATTTCTCCATCTTGCCACACCTAGCAGTGAAGAATCCGGGCTGTAGGGCACCACAAGCCAGAGAATGCTCTGGACCCCAGACTGGGCCACAATACCAGGGTCCAGACAGAGAAGATGCAGCATCCCCGCCTTCTCCAGATGGAGTCCCGGCGACACTGAGCTTCTAACATGGCTCTGGTATGTGGGACTGCGACAATCCCTCCAAAGCACACGGTTGCTTATGTGGCCACGTGACCTTTCCTGATTTAAAAAAAAAAAAGTTCAGGAACGGCTCCACCACCCCTGAGCAGCCATTATCCCAGAGGCACAGAAACCAATCTCGGAATGCAGCAGCTGCTGGTAGATATACTTCTGGACTGTGAACTAAGCTATGGCCCCGTGCAACCCCGGGAGGGAGAAGGGTTTTGTCCCTAAGCCTTTTCCCCTTTGCGGCAACAGGGCGACTGCCACCGTTCAGAGCCAATTGGACAGAGAGGTAGAAGCTAGCAGTGATGGGCCGCATGGGGAATCTCGCGATGGGGGAGGGGGGCAGCAGAACCGGCCCTTCTTCCTGCCCAAACGAGACCCCAAGCGGCCACCCACAAACAGCTCCTCCGCTCCTAAACAGCCATGATCCCAGAGGCACACAAATCAATCTCAGAATGCAGCGGTTGCTGGCATAAATACCTCTGGACTTAATACCAGAATCCCAAAACTGGGCGGCCACTTTCGTGACTGTGCAACATCATATACTCTTTATTATCAATAATAGAAAACATAATGATGGCATTTCGAAAGGTCTGACTGTTGGGGGGCAAACTGAAAATAATGATAGTGAGTTTTCTGTCTAAAATTGAATGTAATCAAAGTAAGGAGAGAGTAAAGTGAAAATCATCTGCCACAAAGGCGGGGGGAAGTGGGAGGGGGAGTATGCTGGGGTTCTTGGTGTTGGAACATGTGCACTGGTGAAGGGATGGGTGTTTGACCATTGTATGACTGAGACTTGATCCTGAAAGCCCTGTAACTGTCCTTACGGTAACTCAATTAAAAATTAAAAAAAAAACCTCTACTACAAGATGGTAACGTTGAAACAGCATGGTAGTGGAACAAAGGCAGAGCCGCACACCAATGGAACAGGGTGGAATATCCCTACACACAACCCCAAATGTATGAACATCTAATCTTTGATAAGGGAGCAAAATATGTGAAGTGGAGCAAAGAAAGCCTCTTTAACAAGAAAAAAAAATGGGTTTAGACCTCGACCTAACACCATACACAAAAATCAGATAAAAATGGATTAAAGACCTCAACACCCGACCAGAATCCATAAGGTACATTGAATATAAGGTTGGCAAAACCATCCACGACATTGAAGCTAATGGTATCTTCAAAGATGACATGCCACTGACCAACCAAGTAGAAACAGAGATAAACAAATAGGACTATATTAAACTAAGAAGCTTCTACATCGCAAAAGATACAGTCACCAAAATACAAAGATAATCTATGTAATGGGAAAGAATATTCACCCAATACCCATCAGATAAGGGATTGATGTCAAGGATATACAAGACACTGGTTGGAATTGCAAGAAGAAAGCATCCAACCCCATCAAAAAATGGGGCAATAAAATGAATAGAAACTTTCTCAAGGAAGATATACGAATGGCAAAAAGAGCATGAAAAAATGCTCTTCATCATTAATCATCAGATAAATGCAGATCAAAACAACTATGAGATACTACCTCACACCACAGAGACTGGCACACATACAAAAGAACAAAAGCAACCGGTGTTGACGTGGATGTGTGGAGAAAGGGACATTGCTGGTGGGAATGCCGACTGATACAGCGCTTTTGGAAAACAGTATGGAGGCTTCTCAAAAAATTAGAAACTGAGCTCCCATTTGACCCAGCAGTACCACTCCTGGGAATATATCCCAAGGATGCAAAAAAGCATAGTGGAAATGACATCAGCACTCGAATGTTCATTGCAGCACTGTTTACAATAGCCAGAATCTGGAAAAAACCTGAGTGCCCAAGAACAGATGACTGGTTAAAGAAACTTTGGTACATCTACAAAATGGAATACTATGCAGCTGTTAGAAAAGATGAGGTCATGAACTTTGCATATAAGTGGTTCAGCATGGAGGATATCATGTTAAGTGAAATGATTCAAAAAGAGAGAGACAGACATAGAAAGACTGCACTCATCTGTGGAATATAAAGTAACAGGATGGGAGAATAGAACCCAAGAATAGTAGAGATAAATACAGGGAGATTGGCTCCACAGCTTGAAAGCTGGCCTCACACGCTGGAGGAAAAGGCAGCTCAGATAAAGAAGGGAACACCAGGTAAAGTGTGGTTCAAGGACCAGCTGGGGATGGGAGATGCACACTGAAAGGAGACTATAGATCAAACATGATGGCCACTCAATGCCTCTATTGCAAACCACAACACCCAAAAGGAGAGAGAGAACAAAAGGGAATGCCCTGCCACAGAGGTCGGGTGGGGTGGGGGAGATGGGGTGGGGGTGGGTGGGAGGGATACTGGGATCATCGGTGGCGAAGAATGGGCACTGGTGGAGGGATGGGTACTGGAGCATTGTATGACTGAAACACAAGCACGAAAAGTTGTCTAAAAAAAGAAATTTTTTTTAAATGTCAGAGGAAGAAAAATACTAAAAAACATTGGTATAAGGGCCTGGAGCAATAGCACAGCGGGTAGGGCGTTTGCCTTGCACGCAGCCGACCCGGATTCGATTTCCAGTATCCCATATTGTCCCCTGAGCACTTCCAGGGGTGATTCCTGAGTGCAGAGCCAGGAGTAACCCCTGAGCATCGCTGGGTGTAACCCATAAAGCAAAAAAAAAAAAGGTATGTGATCCAAGCAGGGCTGAATAATTACTTTTTGAGCTCAATATAATTTTAGACCAATTTTATAAAGAAAGAGAAGACCAGCCCCACTAAGCGTGTGAACTTATTATAATGTATTCCTCAAAGTGTTGCTGTACTCTCTTTCTCAAAATTACAGATACAAGCTTTCTGAAAATGAAGGAAAGAAAGCATTACTGAGAAATGAAAGTTCTGAAAGCAACTTGAATATGTAGATCTAGAAATGTCTTATATCTTGCTTATCATTCACTGCCTTTTTAAATTGTAAGCTATCTTAAATAACATTTACTTCTACCATTATATCCACAGTATTTGTTTTTTTTTTCTTTTTTTGGGGGGTCACACCTGGCGATGCTCAGGGGTTACTCCTGGCTCTGCACTCAGGAATTACTCCTGGCGGTGCTCAGGGAACCATATGGGATGCTGGGAATGGAACCCGGGTCGGCCGCGTGCAAGGCAAACACCCTCCCTGCTGTGCTATCACTACAGCCCCTATCCACAGTATTTGTGACGGTACTTTTTAAATCATAAATCATAAATATTTAATCAATAATATTTCTATTTCTCACAGCACTGACTTTAGGGGCATCTTCAATAATTTAATGCTACAGGAAAATAAAATAAAAATAAGAGTATATCAAACTAAAAAGTTTCTAAAATAAAAATGTGAGGAGTAAAATAAAGACACTTGAATGGGAAAAATATTTGTACATCATTCACCTGATAAGATGTATATAGGACTCACAAAATTCAACAACAGTCTGGATTGGCCCTTGAGCAGTATTTACAATAACCAATTCATGGAAGCAAACCACATGTCAACCAACAGATGAGTGAATAAAGAAATCCTGATATATATGTGAATGTGTGTATCATTTATAAGAAAATATAAAATCTTTTGCTACCACATGTATAGAGTTATAGTATCATGCTAACTGAATTATTTCAGAGGGAGGACAAATACTGAATAATTTCACTTACAAGTGGTAATTTAAAAAGTAGGAAATGAATAATGGTTAATTAAAACAAACAATTGGATTCTCACAACAGAATTCAGTTTACCAAGGAGGGGAAACAGAAGTGGGGAGAGGGGAATGTAGAAAAGAAGTGACATAAGGACATTGGTGGAGTCTTTGGCACTTTGATGGTGGTGAATATACAGTAACTTTATATATGGAAAGCATAAACACTAAAACTATTGTAAAGCATGGTGCTAAAATAACAAAACAGATATTTCAATTCTATAATAATATACTCACCAAAGTTTACTTCTCATATTTTAAGGTTGATATCTTTAAATTTGTTATGAAGGGGCATAACGAGGGACGTTTTCCATGTGATACTCAGATGCCTTCAACACAACTTAATGAACAATTCAGCACTTCCCCAACAATGTGAAATATGACGTGTATATTTTTATTTTAAAAAAAGATATTCTGAGCTAGGTATATGACTCAGCAGTAGAACTCTGATGCGTGAAGTTCTGGGTTAGATTTGTGACATCACCAAAAGAAGAAAGAAAAATTCTATGCATTTCTATGTTTGTTTCTGGATGTTGTCTGTAAAATTTCCATGCCAACATAAATCTCCAAGCATCTCAAAATCAACTTCAACTTTTTCTATTTACAAGAATTAGTGAATTATGTGAAATACTGAAAGATGCCAATTTTCCTTTTTTTCTGTCTTCTGTTGTTGTTTGTTTGGGGGCCCACCAGGTTGTGCTCAGGGCTTACTCTTCACTCTTTGTTCAGGGATTACTCCTAGCAGGGCTCAGGGGCTCATACAGAATGCTGGGGATAAAAGCTGGATTCGCTGCGTGCAAGAAAAGTACCCTACCTGCTGTTGTGGTTCTGGACCCAACTTAAAAAAATCTTTAAATCAGTCAAAATATTCAATACTGAATATTTTAGAAATAGGAAATTATAAGTAAAAAGCATATGAGCCATTTTGACCAGAAAATAGTTAAGATGTTGCAGCTGTTAGAAAGAATGAGGTCATGACGTTTGCATATAAGTGGATCAGCATGGAAAGTATTATGCTAAGTGAAATGAGTCAGAGAGAGACAGACATAGGAAGATTGCACTCATCTGTGGACTATAGAATAATAGACTATAAGACTAACACCCAAGAATAGTAGAAATAAGTACCAGGAGGTTGTCTCCATGGCTTGGAGGCTGGTCTCTCATTCTGGGCAACTCAGAGAAGGGAACACCAAGTAAAATGTGATTGGAGGTCATGTGGGGGAAAGATGATGCGGGCCCAATATAGACTAGAGACTGAACACAATGGCCACTCAACACCTTTATTGCAAACCATAACACCTAATCAGAAAGACAGAACAAAAGGGAATACCCTGCCATAGTGGCAGTGTGGGGTGGGGGGAGGCAGGACTGGAGAGGGGGGGGAGGGATGTTGGGTTTACTGGTGGTGGAGAATGGGCACTGGTGAAGGGATGGGTTATCAAACTTTGTAAGGGAGAAACATGAGCACAAAAATGTATAAATCTGTAACTGTACCCTCACGTTGACTCACTAATTAAAAATAAACTATTAAATTAAAAAAAAGAAAATAGTTAAGATGTAAATAAATATAAAAGATATGGCAGATGACAGAAAAGTATGGAGAGGGGACATAGAGAACTAAAAATTGTAGACAACAAGTCATCAGTGTGGTAGTACAGCAGTTACAGTGTTTACCTTTCACAGGGCGGACCAGGTTTCAATCCCCAGCATCCTATATGGTCCCCTGAGTACTGCCAAGAGTAATTCCTGAGTGCAGAGCCAGGAGTAACCTCTGAGCGTTGTTGGATTGATCCAAAATCAACAAAAAGTAGACAACAAAAGCTAAGAGAGGGGGCTGGAGCTATAGTACAGCAGGTAGGGCATTTGCCTTGCACATAGCTGATACGGTTTCGACCCCCAGCATGCCATATGGTTGCCTTAGCACCATCAGGAGTAATTCCTGAGTGCAGAGCCAGGAGTAACCCCTGTGCATCACCGGGTGTGGCCCAAAAAAGCAAAAGATAGGAAACAAAAGTTAAGAGAATGTGCTAAGACTTAATTCTTTACATTTTTTCTCCTCCTGCTCACACACTTAACTGAAATTTCACAACAACAAAATGTTTTAACAATATTTTATATCTTGAGTCATTATGAAAATAATAGTGTAAAGTCATAACTTGCTAGCTAGTAGTCATACAGATCTAACACAGTAATGAGAGACAAAATTTATTGGGACCTTAGTGTATTTATAGTAATTCAAAGTTACACAGCAAGTATTGGATGTCACCAAAAGAGAACACTGGTTTTCTGCTATGGTTCCATATCACAGGCATTATTTGCTGTGGTGAGTTCACCATGATTCATTTGACTTGCACTTCAATCTTAAAGGACTAGTCTGATCTTGGTCATATCTCAGAATTCTCCAAATCCAGATGATGAAGTTAAGCTGATTACATCATACGACTGAAAGATATAAAAATAGGACAATTTGTTAATTTATATTGATAAATACAATTACCATACAAATCAAACATATTGGTAAAAAATACTCTTGATTTTCCATTGTAGGCAGTTTACAGGAAACAAAATTATATTAAAATATTTCTTCATAAAGATTAAGATCAAACAATAGAATACAGAGAACCAGTACCGTGCTTTGTATCTGACATATCTATCTGCACCATAAATTATTCATCCATCATACAAACTGTTTCCAATACCATAAGAATATTTTCATAAGATATCTGATTTTGTTTGTTTTCATGACATTCATAAGCAATCAACTGACCTCATTCTTTCCCCATTTCCCCTCAACATATCCTTATATTATTTAGAAATGATGCATTTATTTATACAAGTATGTATATACAATTAAACTATATGTAATACAAACAGCACAGAAAAAATTACTCGTCAAACTTGTACCTCTCCATTCCTATTATTCCAGAAAAAAAGTACCAATATTTTGTAAATGATTTTCGATGTATTCAACATACACATATGTATAGTACTTACAGTAATATAGTCGTAAAAGAAAATTTTAAATATCAGTTATGCTATCTATTATGCAAATGGTTTTTAATCCATTTAATATGTCTTAATGATTTTTCTATGTCCTGTGTTAGAACATATATATATAACACACTAATAAATGTACTACAACAAGGAAATATTAAAACAAACAGAAAGTAAGTGTATCTCATACAAGTCATTTAAGTTTATCACAGAAGATATGTGATCAATCCAGGTGCCTGCATATTTATAGCTGGGTGCACAAATGCATTGGTAGAATAGGGAGAAGGGTGTCAGAGCTACAGTTAATGAGTAAGAAAACCAAAGGGCTGTCTAGTCACCATGGGATAAATTAGAGATCAAACAGCAGAGTCAAGACTTTTGAGTTTACGAGAACCCTGTGTGCTTTCCTAATATGGATAAAATATTTCTTTTTGTGCCAAAACCCAGGTGTGACAACTAGATGCAAACGTGTCAATTTTTCAAAGTATTTTTATTTGAGTGTGGATGTTTAGATGTTTACAAGTACAATGTTACCATATCACACCATAACCAAACTGCCAATATTCGTCCACCACTGTACAAAAGACCCTTTCCTACTTACTACTCTTTCCCTTTGATAACCTGTTAAGGTCTGAGGTAAACCCCAGAAATTTTAAAAGCACTGTAGGTAGAGTTTTTTGTCTCTATGCCTTCAGAGCTAAATGATCATAGCCACAGACACAGACTACAAAGCCAATCCAACATATTGACCCTACTTAGAAGGATCTTAGCTGTGCAAGTTGTAGTCCCAGCAGAAAAAGTTTCAAGAAATTGAGAACACTAATCTCCAGGGTTTCAACAAACTTCTTAACAGAAAATATAAGGATCCAGAACTGCCTCTGGTGCCATTTAAGCTCATTAACGGCCATGATCCAGAGACTCACAAATAAATCTCAGAAGAGAAAGAGAGCAACACACCACAGAGATGCCTCCGCACCCCAAAGTCACCATCCAGTTAAAAATTTAACTTTAGCTGTATCACCCTATTTAAAATTTTAGAATTCCTGGAGTGTGTAGCCGCTTTAGCAGCAGTGCAACATCTCACACTCGACCCCATTGATGTACTAAGAATAGCACACCACAATGATGGGGTGTAATTTTTGAAGGAATATAGTATATTAGCACACAAGTGGCAACCTTGTAACATGTTAGTAATCTCTTATACAAGGGCTTAATGGCTCCACTTTCCTCCAAGTAAACTTTTTTGGATCATAATTAGCGGATTATTCAGAACAAGCAATACAAAATAACTTATTTAGTACATACTTTGGGGGGCAGGTTTGGGTGGTGGTGGTAAAATTCAAAATAATGATGGTGGGATGGTGTAATAGTGTCGGGATTGGTGTTGAAGTATTAAATGCAATAAATTATTGTGAACAACTTAAAAAAAAATAAAGCCAGGGCTGATTTTGGAATAAAAAAAGGATCCACATGTCTGCACAAGGTGAAGAACTGAGATTAGACAAAAAGTCTCAGTGAATGTAGCAGACATAATATGACAGGCATAGTACTTACCTAACTCTTACCAACATCTATGCACCAAATGACAGGTCAGCGAACTTCACAAAAGCTTATGCTCACAAACTGAAAAAACACATTGACTGAAACAAAATAGTAACGGTAGAAACTCAACAAGGAGGAAGTGAAAAGTCTGAACAGGCCAATCACAAGCAAGGAAACCGAAACTCGAATTAAGAATATTTCCAAGAATAAAATTCATGGTCCAGTTGGGTTTACTGGCGAGTTTTTTCTTTTTTCAATGAAACTTTAAACACCATGATTTACTAAGCTGTCCAAATACAGCTGATTCAGGTATTTGATATTCCAGCACCAGTCCAACCACCAGCGCTCCCTTCCCCCAACCAATGTCTCCAGTTTCCCACCCCCCCACCAAGCCTGGGCACAAAATAATTTACTTGATATTGCTTGGTACAACATATATCTTGAAATGGTGTTGCTAAACTCATGGCCTGAGGATTTACTGAGCTGTGAGATACAAGTTGAGGCTTCTATGTAGTTGCTTCCACACACTGAGATAAGTGAGCTTCTACTTATATTTCCTATCTAATTTTCTATGCTTCTACTTGATTATCAGCTCTGTCACTTCAAGAGCTTAGGAACTGTGACAATAGAGTGACGGTGTTTACCTGGGTTTTCTGGGGTGGGGAGTTGCTTGAAGGAGTGGGAAGGAAACTGGGGACACTGGTGTTGGAAAATTACATTGGTAAAGGGATAGGTGTTGGAACATTGAATGACTGAAATGCAATCGTAAACAATTTTGTAATGCTGTATCTCACAGTGATTCAATGAAATAAAAACAAAACAAAATATGTCAACCTCTCACAACTTGCAAGTGGCATGACAGTATACATAGAATATTCTTAGAAAACTTTACCAAATGCTTGTAGAAACAATAGACTTGCAAAGTCACAGTCTACAAAATTAAAACACAAAAGGCCATAACTTTCCTATATGGAAAGAATGAAAGAAAAGAAAGTGATATCAAGGATTGGAATCCACGACAAATGTGTGGGGGGCAAAGGGTAGGTAAGATAGGGAAGGAACCAATATGACAATAATAGTTGGAAATAATCACGCTGGACCAGGTGTTAAAAGTAAGGAAGGGGATATGTATGATATCCTTTCAGTATCTGTATTGCAAACCACATTGTCCAAAGGGGGGGGGGAAGAGAGAGAGAGAGAGAGAGAGAGAGAGAGAGAGAGAGAGAGAAGAAAAGAAAAGTACCTGCCAGAGAGGCAGGCTTGAAGGGAAGAGGTGATGGGAAATTAGCGACACTGGTGCTGGGAAATGTACACTGGAGGAATGGGTGTTGGAACACTGTATGGATTAAACCTAATCATAAAAAGCATTGTAAGGGACTAATATCACAGTGATTCAATTTATAAATCTATCAAAGAAACAAACAATCCCGATAACAATGTCCCTCAGAAAATTAAGTACCTCAGAATCAGCTTAACAGAATGTCTACGTGAGAGGGGACACCTGCAGTTTTAGAAGTACTCCAGAAGTGGGACTTCAACTGTAACCCAAGATGAGTATCAACAGGGCTCCTGCCCCCACAGGTACACAGGCGGTGGGGGTGTGGCCTCCCAGTAGCAGCTCATTAGGCCACCAGTTAATTTCCATTTTCATAGTGCACTGGACTCGTATCTCAGCCTCCTATACTGAACTCATTTAAAAAAAAAATTTTATTAATGAGTCACTGTGAGGGTACAGTTACAGAGTTCCGTGCCTGTGTTACAATCATACAATATTCGAGTACCCATCCCTCCACCAGTGCCCATTCTCCTCCATAAATGGCCCCAGGGTTCCTCCCTTCCCCCCCCCTGTGCTGTCCGGCCGCCCCGCACCCCCCTGTGACAAGGGCAGCCTGGCTACCTCAACCACATTAGGCCATGAGCCGGTTCCAAACAAAATACTCCCCAAACTACCAAAATACAGTGAACACAAGAATCTGTACAAACCCAATCTAAAAGAACACATCCTCTGAATCAGTGCTAAAGACCCCACATAATACAAACATGGGCACCAAAGAGGAAAGTAACATCACTGAAGGGGAAAGAGGAGACGATCATCAACCGAACTCACCCAGAATCCTCCCTGACAGTGTCGGGGACACTGGTAGTTGTGAGTAGGGGACACTGACAGTGAATGGGAGGGATCCACCTCCATATTGCTACAGCATCACGGGGAATCAGCACAGTTCCCCACCATGAGGTGTTAATGATGATAAAGTCCTGACGCTTCAACAGGGAATACCCACATACATAATCTTTCTGATAAAGAATTAAGAAATGAAATGTTGAGGATGTTTAATGAGCTGAAAGAAACAGTGGAAAATGTTCCATGTGCAATGTTTATTCGAATTTTGGGGGATGAAAAGCCCTGTATATGTCTACTGCCCTCTCTCTTCCACATTTTTCCTCCAGAGCTAGTACTTCCTTGCTGAGTTTTAGTCCCATTAATCTATCATGAGTTGATAATAAAATCAAGAAGAAACTGTACCAACTATCTTTTCAGATCATAATGCACTGAAAATACAGAAAAGAATCAAACCGAACACCTAAAAATTAAACAGCTGATTGCTGAACAACCAGTAGGTTAGAGAAGAAATCAAAGAAATCAAAAGATTCCTGGAAACAAATGAGAATGAGGTCATAAGCTACCAGAACTTCTAGGACACAGCTAAAGCAGTGTTAAGAGGAATGTTTATAACTCTGGAAACATTTTTCAAGAAAGGAGAAAGGGCCCACATAAATATCTCGACGTTACAGCTTAAGATCTTAGAAAATGACCAACAAAAGGAGCCCAATCCAGGAAGCAGGAAAAATTTATAAAACTTAAGAGCAGAAATCAACAAGCTGGATTCAAAAAAAATAACAATTAGTGAAACGAATAGTCGGCTCTTTGCAAAATAAATAAGATTAATGGATTAATGAAGCACTAGAAAACTCACAAAGAAAGACAGAGACAACCCTAATAAACTGAATCAGAAATGTAAAGGAGGCCATCACAACAGAAACCACAGTAATCCAAAAGATCATCAGTGATTAAGAATCTGGATGCCTCAAAACAAGAGAACTTAAAAGAAATGGATATATTCCTGGATTCCTATAACCTCCATAGGATGAAATTCAGGTATTTGGAATACCTGAATAGACCTATCTCTACCAAGGAAATTGAAGTGGTAATCAAAAGTCTCCCCCAGTACAAAAGCCCAGGTCCAGATGGATTCACTAGCGAATTCTTCCAAACCTTTAAAGAGGAACTACTGCAAAACCTTTTCAAGCTTTCCCAGGAAATTGAAGAAATGGAAACACCCTTATACCAAAAGCAGATAGAGATACCAAAAAAAAGAGAAAATTCCTGATGAACACATATGCAAATATCCTAAACAAAATACTATCAAATAGAATCCAACGATTCATCAAAAAGATAATACATTTCGACCAGGTGGGATTCATCCTAAGGATGTAAGGATGGTTTAACATTTGCAGGTTAATTAATTGTTTTAAAAAAGGGAAAAAACATACTATCATATCAATATACCAATAGATGGAGAGATAGCATTTGACAAAAATCAACACCCATTCATGATGAAAATCCTCAACAAAATGGGAGTTCAAGTAGTTTTCCTGAGCCCTCAACCTGCCCCCTGTGCCATCTTGCCACATACAGCAGTTAAGAGTCCCGGTGGGCACCACAACACCAGAGAATTCTCCAGGCCCCATACTGAGTCATATCACTGGGATGCCCCAGATGGAACAGTTGCGGTCTCTCCCCCTTCTCCAGAAGGAATCCCAGTGACCATGAGCTTCTACAAGCATGGCTCCAGTATGTGGGTCTCAGGACTATTCCTCTGAACCTTTCCTGATATGCAATGTGAACAATGGAAAATAAATGGTCTAGCATCTGACTGTGAAAGGCAGGCTTGAACAGTGGTGGGAATATTTGAGCAAAATATAATGCCCAAAACTAGATAGAAAGAGTATCAGAGTAACTGTCTGCCATAGAGGCTGGGTAAGTCTGGGATGGAAGTGGAGATGATAATGGGGATATTGGTGGTGGAAAGTTTGCACTGGTGGAGGGATGGGTGATCGATCATTGTATAGCTGAATATCAAACATGAAAATTTTGTAACTGTATCTCAGTGTCTCAATAATTTTTTTCAAGTAGCTTTCCTGAATATAATCAGAATCATCTACCACAAGCCCATGACAAGTATTTTTCTCAATGGGGAAAAACTAAAAGACTCCCTCTAAGATCAAGGATGAGTGAAGGTTGCCCAGTTTTGCCACTTCTATTCAATATAGTACTGGAAGTACTTGCCATAAGAGATAGGGAAAAAAATTATATTAAGGGCATCCAGATAGGAAAGAAAGTAGTCAAGCTATCACTATTTGCAGATGACATGATACTATACTTAGAGAACCTAAAACCTCTACCAAAAAACTTTTAGAAACAAGAGATTTGTATAGTAAAGTGGCAGGTTACAAAATCAAGACACAAAAGTTCATGGCATAACTGTATTCAAATAATGAAAGACAAGAAGGTGAAATAAAAAATTCCGTTCACTCAGAGAAGAGGCCAAGCAGTCTGGTGAGCAACGTGGCCGGAGAAATGCTCCGGACCGGAACCCGGGCCAACAACACCAGGGATCCAGGCAGAGGAGGTACAGCTGGCATGCCTTCTCCAAATGGAGCCCTGGCGACACTGAGCAGCAACTAACACGGCTCCGGGTTGCGGGACTGGAACATATCCGAGCCGCGCGGCCGCGGCTTTAGACCTTTTCTAAAAACTGAAAACATACAATCTTTTAATGGAAAATCAATTATCAAATGCTTCCTTAGTAAGGCTGTCTTTCTTGGGGGGAAACTCCAACAACAACAGTGAGTTTTGTTTTGCAATATGGAACGTAATCAAGGTAAAGAGAAAATGAAGTGAAATTCATCAGTTATACAGTGGGGGGTGGGGGCGGGGGGTATACTGGGGATTCTGGTGGTGGAATATGGGCACTGGTGAAGGGATGGTGTTTGAATATTGTATAACTGAGACATAAACCTGAGAACTGTGTATCTTTTCACATGGTGATATAATAAAAATTTAAAAAAAAATTCTGTTCACAATCATGCCTCAGAAAATCAAGTACTGGGGCTGGAGTGATAGCACAGCAGGTAAGGCATTTGCCTTGCACCCGGCCAACCCGAGTTCGATTCCCAGCATCCCATATGTTCCCCCAAGCACCGTCAGGAGTAATTTCTGAGTGCATGAGCCAGGAGTAACCCCTGTGTATTGCTGAGTGTGACCCAAAAAGCAAAAAAAAAAAAAAAAAAAAAAAAAAAAAAAGATCAAGTACCTTAGAATCAAGTTTAAATAAGGAGGTAAAGGACCTGTACAAAGAAAACTACAAAATGCTACTTCAAGAAATAAAAGATGACATAAGGAAATGTAGACACATCCCCTGGTCATAGATTGGGAGGATTAACATTGTTAAAATGGCAATACTCTCCAAAGCATTATATAGATTCAATGAGGTCCCTATACGGATACCTATGACATTTTTCATAGAAATTGATCAAATACATCTGAAATTCATTACTGTATCACTGTTGATCATCACTGTTGATCATCGTTGATCATCAATTTGCTGGAGTGGGCACCAGTAATGTCTCCATTGTGAGACTCATTACTGTTTTTGGCATATTAAATATGCCACGGGTAGCTTGCCAGGCTTTGCCCTATGGGCAAGATACTCTCGTAGCTTGTCGGGCTCTCGGAGAGGGGCGGAGGAATCAAACCTGGGTCGGCTGCATGCAAGGCAAATGCCCTACCCGCTGTGCTATTGCTCCAGCCCTTGAAATTCATATGGAACAATGAAACGCCACCAATTGCTAAAGCCATTCTGGGAAAAATGAAGATGGTAGTCATAACTGTCCCCAATGTCAAACTGTACTAAAAAGAGGTAACAATTAAAACAGCATGATATTAAAATAAAGATGGACCTGAAGGCCAATGGGATAGGGTTGAATATCTTGACACACACTGTCAAATATATGATCATTTAATCTTTGATAAGGGAGCAATAAATAAGAAGAATAGTAAGGAAAGCCTCTTTATCAAGTAGTGTTTGTAAAACTGGACAGCTACATGCAAAAAACAATGGATTCAGACCTCTATCTACTGCCATGAACAAAAGTCAGCTCAAAACAGAGTAAAGACTTGAATATCAGGCCAGAAGTCATAAAATAGATGGAAGAAAAGGTAGGCAAAAATCCTCCACAATATTGAAGCTAAAAGTATCGTCAAAGATCAAACATCACTGACCAAGCAAGTTGGAAACAATGATAACAAATGGGACTATATTAAACTAAGAATCTTCTGCACCTCAAAAGAAACAGTGAAGGGATGGTGTTTGCCATAGAGGCTGGGTAAGATACAAAGACAGCTTACACAATGGGAAATGTTATTCACCCCAAATTCTTCTTATAAGGGGTTAATATCAAGGATATAGAAGGCACTGGTTGAACTTTACAAGAAAAAACATGCAACCCCATAAAAAATGGGGAGAAGAAATGAAAAGAAACTCTCTCAAAGAAGAGATTTGAATAGCCAAAAGGCACGTGAAAATGCTCTATATAATCATCAGGGAGATGCAGATCAAAACAACAATGAGATATCACGGTACACATCCAAAGAGCCACCAGTGCAGGCACGGATGTGAGGAAAAGGGGAGTCTCCTTCATTGTTGTTGGAAATGCCAACTTGTCCAGCCTTTTTTGAAAACAATGTGGACATTCCTCAAAAAGAACTGAAATTGAGCTCCCATTTGACCCAGAAATGCTCCTGAGAACATACCGTAGGGGACAAAAAACATACAGCAGAAACACTATCTGCACTCCTATATTCATTGCAGCACTATTCACAATAGTCAGAATCTGGAGACCACCTGAATGCCTGAGAACAGATTAATGGATAAATAAACCATGACATATCTATACAATGGAATATTATGCAGCTTGAAAAATTAAATCATGAAATTTGTCTATAAACAGATGGACATGAAGAGTATCATACAGAGTTAAATGAGACAGAAGCAGAAGAAGAAATATAGCATGACTGCATTCATTTGTAATATATGAAATGATAGAAGGCTAACATTTATTAGAAAGCTAATATAAATGACTAGGGAAAAAGGGGGCTAGGAGGACTGGTCAATGATTGGAATCAACCACAAGTGTGTGGGAGTGGGGCAGAGGGTAGGTAAAATAGATAGAGAAGGGACCAGTATAACAATGATAGCTGGAAATGATCACTCTGGACAAGAAGTGAGTTCTAAAGGTAGGTAAAGGAATATACCTGATAACCTTTCAGTATCTGTATTGTAAAACACAATGCCCAAAAAGAGAAAGAGATCAAAGAAGAGAGAGAGAGAGAGAGAGAGAGAGAGAGAGAGAGAAAGAGAGAGAGAGAGATATGAAAATACACCTGTTATAGAGGCAGCCAGGGGGTAGAGAAGAGGATTGATGGGAGGGAACCTGGGGACACTGGTGCTGAGAAATGTACAAGCCTGTGTTCCTGGTCTTTCTTTCTTTCTTTCTTTCTTTCTTTCTTTCTTTCTTTCTTTCTTTCTTTCTTTCTTTCTTTCTTTCTTTCTTTCTTTCTTTCTTTCTTTCTTTTTCTTTCTTTCTTTGTTCTTTCTTTCTTTCTTTCTTTGTTCTTTCTTTGTTCTTTCTTTCTTTCTTTCTTTCTTTCTTTCTTTCTTTCTTTCTTTCTTTCTTTCTTTCTTTCTTTCTTTCTTCCTTCCTTTCTTTCCTTTCTTTCTTTGTTCTTTCTTTCTTTTTCTTTCGTTCTTTCTTTCTTTGTTCTTTCTTCTTTCTTTCTCTTTCTTTCTTTCTTTCTTTCTTTCTTTCTTTCTTTCTTTCTTTCTTTCTTTCTTTTTCTTTCTTTCTTTGTTCTTTCTTTCTTTCTTTCTTTGTTCTTTCTTTGTTCTTTCTTTCTTTCTTTCTTTCTTTCTTTCTTTCTTCCTTCCTTTCTTTCCTTTCTTTCTTTGTTCTTTCTTTCTTTTTCTTTCATTCTTTCTTTCTTTGTTCTTTCTTCTTTCTTTCTCTTTCTTTCTTTCTTTCTTTCTTTCTTTCTTTCTTTCTTTCTTTCTTTCTTTCTTTCTTTCTTTCTTTCTTTCTTTCTTTCTCTCTCTCTCTTTCTCTCTCTCCCTCCTTCCCCCCAGAAAACCTTCCAAATAAAATCTATTTACATCAAAAAAAGAAAAGAAATTAATTTAATTAAAAATTAAAAAATAAAATCAGCTTAATTGAAGAGGTAAGAGAGGAAAAAGAAAATTATAAACCACACTTCAAGAAATAAAAGATGAAAACAAGAAAATGGAAACACATCCCCTGCTTATGGATTTGGAAAAGGTTTGATACAATCAAAATTGCAATATTCTCCAAATTATTGTATAGATTCAATGAAACCCCTATAATAATACCCATGATGGGGAGTTGCATTGAATCCATATAGTAGTTTAGGAGGATGGCTATTTTACCAATAATTATTTTCATATTTATGAACATGGAATAAAAAATTTGGAAGCATCTCATTACCCATTTGGAACTGTATTATAAAACTATAGTGATCAAAATTGCATGCTACTGGAATAAAGATAGGCTCTTTGATCAATGGGTCAGAATCAAATACTGGACAGCTAGGAAGCTGCATTCAAAACTGCACCATATCAAACCTAAGTCAGTCAGGAGCTCCAGTATGTGGTAACCAGCTAGGCTAGTATCTGGGAAGGCCCCCATTAGGGTGTTGAAAGCCCTTTCCCACATTCCAGGAATTCACAGGTAGGAAGCTGCATTCAGAAATGTGTCACTTTGCCCCCAGAAGCCCCTGTAGTAGATGAGCCAGCCTGGCTAGGCCCTGGGAAGGAACTGCTAAGACCTAGAAGGCCTTACCCCCTGTCCCACGAATTGCACCCAGAACTGTGCCATATCGTCCCCAGCATGCCAGCAAGTTCAGCTAGATCCCAGAAGGCCCCTTCTAGGGCCTGTAAGGCCCTGCCTCTGGTCTAGCAAATTCACAGCTAGAAGGCTTCACTCAGAACTGTGCCATTTTGTCAAGTAATCTGCTGCACCATGGCTTAAACTGATATTGTGTTGAGTGAAGGAAGCCAGAAGAAGGAAGACAAACACAGGATATCTCATTTGTTAGTGGAATATAGAATACTGGGTGAGGAAATAAAAGGGAAATGCTTACATCATATTTGACCCCAGTGTTTAGAGAGGAGATAGAGAAGGAAAGAAATCAAGGGGAGGGGCAAGAACAGAACAAGAACTAATGTGCTAACAGGCATCAGAACTTTAGCTATACCAGTAATAGGAGTGAGGCGTATAGCCATATACCCAAAACACAGATTCAACAGAACTGAAAACATGAGATCTAGGCAGAAACCACTGAAACTTTGTAATGTGCCTGTCAAGCTGACAGGTGGGGGTGGAGTGGGGGTCAGAATGGGGAGGGAATCTGGGAACACTGATGGAGAAAAGTTGACACTGGTGGAGGGATTGGTGTTGAATTATTATATGCCTAAAATGGATTGATCAGTAACTTTGTAAATTATGGCTCTTTAATAAAATGTTTTTAAAATGAACAGCCATTTCAACCCTAGGTAAGTCAGGAGCCCTTGGAGCACTCCAGCCAGCCAGCTAGACCCCTGGAAGACAAAAATTCAAACTCTAGATGCCCATCCACACAACTATACACAAAACTCATCTCCAGGGTGCAAAATGTACAATGGAAAAGCAACAGAGAATCCCACGGTGCTTAGTCACCCAAGATGAGTCAAGCAGTAGTAACCAGTTATATGATCTTTCTCATAAGAATTTTAGAGATAAAATGTTGAGGACGTTTAAGGAGCTTAAAGAAAAAATGGAATGGACATCCAGTAAAATACAAGATAATATGAGAGCAGAAATTAGAAAACTGCAAGCAAAATTACAGAACTAAAGAATTTTGTAGGTGAAATGAAAAACTCACTGAAAGTCTTCAGCAGCAGAGTAACAGTGGCTGAGGACAAAATCAGTGAATTACAATATTAACTACAGAAAACCTCTAAAGAACAAGGGGTAGAGAAATAAATAAACAGCGCACTCTGGGATGAATTCAGGAGGAACAACAAAAGAATCATAGGGTCCTGGATGGACAGGAAGACAACCTTCATGAAGAAGCAACAGTCAAAAACACCATTGCTTGAGAAGTTCCCAGAGTTGGAGAACACAGGCACCCAGGCCCAAGAGGCCTTAATGGTACCAAATAAGAGAGATCCAAATAAAAATACTCCAAGGTAAATCTTAATCATAACGGAAAATGCCAAAAATAGAGACAGAATACTGGGAGAAACACCAAAAATTTCCAGAAGTCACCAGAATTAAAAACACTACAATGGACTCCAACAACCTCCTGGAAAAATCAACCTGACCAATACCTTAAATTCAGATTTAGAGTGTACAGAATGTACAGAAACCTCAAACTGCATGAGCACAACTTGAACATAAACTGATGCAATCCAATCATCCTTTACAGATGAAAAAAGTGAACCCTGAAACTTGTGCCTTATTTGAAAAGCTAGCTAAGCTCCCCAGCTGAATTTTATGTCAAATCCAAGCCAGGGCAGTGGTTTGTTTAGAGAGATTTTCCTGCCACTGTCATCTCTGATGATACTCCAGAGATCCAATGGCCACAAGAGCAGCCTCTCAGCAACACTGACTCCAGCTGATGACTGTTCACTACTATGCAGATCCAGTTCCAGAACTGACTGTGTAGCACAGGACACATTTTGTTTAAGACCATCAGTGGGCATGGTTTTCCGGGCATCTAGGAATCTAGACTAGGAACAAAAGATATGACTGAAGATTATTCCTACAGGCCACCAAGCTGCCAGAGGCTTTGAACATACACTCTGAGATGGATGATGCACACCCCTAATGTTTGGCTCCTCCCACAGGTCAGACCAGTGGTGGATGTAGTTTTCCTAGCTGACAGCTGGTTTCCTAGTGGCTGCCAATCAATCTCCCCAACCGCATCCCCAGAGATTCACAAATTGGCCTCTTATACAAAACTCACCAGGATAGCCTGGTTACTCCAATCACATTAGACATTAGCCCTTACTCCAATCAATATTCCCTGAAAACTCACAAAAGTGATGGTGAGCACAATAACCAGTACAACCCTAATCAAAAAGCAACAGTAAATTTGAGCCAAAGAACACATTCCCTGAAATCAGCACAAGAGATTCAACATATACTGGAGTGTTGGAAGGGAATATCTTTGACGGGGAAAGAAGAGATGACCACCCACTAAGCTCCCTCAGAGCCCTCCATGGCAGTGAGGGGGATAGGAGGAGGGGTGGGGAACCACTGATAAGGCATTGGAAAGACCCACTTCCAGACTACCACAGACAGTATGAAGAAATCGCACAGAACCCCACCATAAGGAGAGGATAAAGATAACAGCCCTGGAGCCTCAACAAGGAATAACCAAATACACAGTCTCTCTGATAAAGAATTCAGAGACAAAATAGTGAGAATGTTTCATAAGCTCGAAGAAACAGTGGAATGGACATACAATAAAAAAACAGGAGGAAAAAAATAAAATGAAAAAACAGGAGCATATGAAGGCAGAAATAAGAAAACTACAAGCAGGAATTTCATTACCAAGCAATTCAATAAATAAAATGAAAATTTTAATGAATGCCCTCAACAGTAGAGTAACAGCAAATGAAGACAGAATCAGTGAGCTTGAAGATGAAATCGAGAAAAATCCCAGACAACAGCAGAAGACAGAAGATCTCAAAATAACCCATCATAAACAAGAGAATTATGGTATGAAATCAAGAGAAAAAAACATAAGAATCATCAGACTCCCAGAAGGGCAGAAAAGCAACCACAGTGAGGAAGTAACAGTCAAAGATATCATTGCTGAAAATTTGCCAGAGCTGGAGAACCATGCATTCAGTCCAAGAAGCCCAAAGGGTACCAGCTAAAAGAGACCCTAAGAAACTGACTCCACGATATACCCTAATTACAATGACAAAACCCATAGAGATATAATACTGAAAGTAGCAAGACCAAAGAAGGAAATTACATACAAAGGATATCGCTTAGATTTACAGCAGACGTACTGAATGAAACATTCTGGGCCAAGTCAATGGTGGCACATAGTACAGAATAAAAAACTTAGCCTTTCCGGCCCCGCGCGAGATCGACCCCCGGAGGCAACTGAACCACTTTGGACACGAGCGGCGCCCCCAAAATGCCTCCAAACTGTGTGCTCGGAGCTTCTGGCCCAGGCACTGCCAGCGAGTGATGCAATTACCAAAAGAATTTTCCCTGGACTTCATATAGAAATCCAATCGCAGCTGCGTGACCTAATATCTCTCGATTGTAAGCAACGTGTAAATGTTCCTTTTTGGCAGGGCTTACCGTGGGGGGAAACTACAAACAATAGTACTGAGTTTTTTATTGAAGGGTAAAAGATTGTAGCAATAGAATTTTAGGCAGAATTTTCCCTGGACTTTATATAGAAACCCAAAACTGCGCAGCCGCGGCAGCCTAATGTCATCTAATCATCAGCAATATGAAATGGTTCCTTTGTAATGGGTTGGACTTTGGGGGGACCATAATAGGGTTAAAGTTTGTAGTGACATGTAATTTCTGGCTGTACTTTCCCTGGACTTTATACAGAAATTCAAAGCTGCGAGGCCGCTGCCATGGACGCGCAACTTATTGTCATTTAATCATCACCAATATGAAATGGTTTCTTTTTGACGGGTCGGACTTTGGTGGGAAATCTTAACAAGAATAGTAAATCTTGTGCTGAAATATTGAAGGCTACCAAAGTGGTAGCCATCTCTATAGACTGAACTAAGCCATATCCCCACGCCGGCTGAGAAGAAATATCCTTCTTTCTCGGGAAGAGACGCGGCGTGGCATTAACCATAGTATGATGTCCATTAAGCTGACACGGACCTGGTGGCGTGGGAATGGGATACAAGGGAATGAATTATTATGTACTTGGAACAGCGGGATGCTGGTGGAATCTCGAGCCGGGGCCGATACCAGCGTATTACTTTTGGTTCCAGAAACTGCTTGCAGACATTCTACCAGACTATCAACTAAGCCAGAGCCCCACGCCGGCTGATGACGGGAAATAACCATCTTTTTTGGTTTGTTTTCCCTTTGTCAGGCAGCATGGTGATTACTAAACAGGCGTGATCTCGGTGGTGCGGGACGAGGGAGGAAAAATAGAAAAGTTATGTAACAAACAGCGGGACTTAATATCTCTACATTCTCAGCAATGGAGAGCCATCAAATGCTTCCTTGACAGTGGGACTGTCTTCTCTTTTTTGGGGGGAAACCCTAGCAACAATAGTGAGTTATGTGTTGAAACATGGACTGTAACCAAGATAAAGCGTAAACGAAGTGAAACTTATCACTTACAAGGGCGGGGACTGGGGGGTCGGAAGGGGGCGGGAGGGGGTGGGAGGTATAATGGGGTGGTTGGTGATGGAATATGGGCACAGGTGAAGGGAAGGGTGTTTGAGTATTGTATAACTGACATAATCCTGAGAACTATGTAACCCTCCACATGGTGATTCAATAAAATTTAAATTAAAAAAAATGGTAGAAAGTATTTGCAAAAAAAAAAAAAGAATAAAAAACTTAAATGGAATGAAGGCCTCACCAAGAATGCTTTACCCAGCTAGACTCTCATTCATATTTGAAGAAATGATACAGAATTACATGAATAAACAACAGCTCCAGAACTCAAAACCAATTTTGAAAGAACTGAAGGGGTAAGGCATGGCAAACCATACAGGCAACCAAACTTCTACAAAAAGATGGCAAAAAACCATGACATCTCTTTCAATGTCAATGATATAAACACACCAATTAAGGGACAAAGACTGGCAAAAAAAGAATTAAAAATTGAATCCAACACTCCGCTACAAAGAAACACATTTGAAGAGAAAGAACAAACACAGACTCAAAGTTAAAGGATGTAAAACAATTCTTCAAGCAAACAATTCCTTCAAAAAGGCCGGGATGGCCATAGAGTATCCAACAACATAGAATTCAGGCAGAAAAGGTTATAAAAGACAGTGAAGGTCACTTCTTAATAATCAAGGAATATACACATCAGGAAGAAATTACACTCCTAATCATATACGTACTCAATGTGGGATGACCAAAGTACTTAAAGCATCTGGTAAAAGACTTCAAGGAGGACATTGGTAGCAACATAGAAGTTGGAGACTGCAACACCATTTTGTCACCTCGTTATAGGTCAATGAGACTAAAACTCAGCAAGAAAATACTGGTTTAGATGGATGAATGGGAAAGAGGGAGCTATCAGATATAGAGAGAGCTCTTTATCCCCCAAAGCCAAATACATATACTTCTCCAGTTTACATGGGACATTTGCCAAGATAGACCACATTTTGAGCCACAACCCATACCTCAATAAAGTTTGAAGATAGAAAGTGCATCAACTATCTTTTGAGATCATTATGCACTGAAATAAAAGAAGTTCATCATACATAGAAATGGAGTATCAAATCAAACCCCTGGATACTAAAAAGTCCACTGCTGGAAAATCAGTGGGTTAGAGAGGAAATCAAAAGACTTCTGGAAGCAAATGAAAACGCAAAAGTGGACTACCAGAACTGCTAGGAAGCAACAAAAACAACAATAAGAGAGGAAAGTTTATAACTCTGCAAGCATTCGTTAACATGAAAGGACTCACATAAATAACTTGACTTTACACCTTAAAATCTTGAAAAATTACCAACAAAAGGAGCCCAAACCAGGAAGGAGGAAGGAAATAATAAAACTTAAAGCAGAATATAACAAGCTGGAATCCAAAATCACAATCCAAGAGATCAATGAAACCAACAGCTGGTTTCTTTAAAATATAAACAAAACTGATAAGCAACTAGCAAGACTTAAAAGGAGAGAGAGAAGCCTAACAAACCAAATCAGAAATGAAAGAAAAGACATCAAAATAGACACCACAGAAATTCAAAGGATGATCACTGATAACTTCGAGAAACTTTATGCCACAAAACAAGAGAACCTAGAAGAAATGGGTAAGTTCCTGGATTTCTATAACCTCCCAAGGCTGAGCCAAGGAGTTTTGCAATACCTGAACAGACATTACTATGGAGGAAATTGAAACAGTAATCAAAAGGTTTCCCCCAAACAGAAGCCCAGGATGGGATGGATTCAATAGTGAATTCTTTCAAACCTTTGAAGAGGACCTACTGCCCATCATTTTCAACCTTTTCCAGGAAATTGAATAAAATGAAACTATCCCAAAAAGTATGTATGAGGCCAAAAAGTGGAGAGATGACTGCCAAAATTGAGAAGTACAGGTCCATAGCCATGATGTACACAGATGCAAAGATATTCAAAATTCTAGGAAATATAATCCAGTAACTCATCAAAAAGGTGATGATAAAACAAAGCTCCCAGGAGAGAGTGATGCAGAATCTCCTGCCCCTGCACCAGGCTGTGCTCACCAGGGCCCCCTCGGAGGGGGCGGGTTTTGTTTCCCTCTCCACCCCAAGCAGAGCCCTGGCAGCCAAAAACCTCTGGAACCCAGACACAACCATGCTCAAGGCCACTGTCCACTCTCTCAGACGAGTCTCACCCATGAAGGAACTGACAGAGAAACCCAAGTATGCAGGAACTGTGGCTGAGATCTCCAAGCCTGCTCAGATCGAGACTGGGCCTCCTCTACCCAGATCCCCATTTTCCCATTTTTCCAGTAGTTTGGCAGTCACACTCACAAACTGCCCTACCCCCATGTAATCTCATCAATGGCCAAGATCCAGAGACTATAAAACAAAGCTCCCATTAGAGAGTGACACAGTTTTTCCTGGATTGTGTGGCTGCAAATGGAGCCACACTATCTTTTATACTGTAGCCCACTGATGTACCTAAAGCAGCACACATGTGGGTTTTTTTTGCCTTTTGGGTCACACCTGGCAATGCACAGGGGTTACTCCTGTTTCTGCACTCAGGAATTACTCCTGGTGGTGCTCAGGGGACCATATGGGGTGCTGGGAATCGAACTCTGGTCAGCTGCATGCAAGACAAACACCTTACCTGCTGTGCTATCACTCCAGCCCTCATGTGTTTGGTTTTAACATACTTGCTTGTATTTTCTT
The DNA here is from genome assembly GCF_027595985.1 of Sorex araneus. NCBI lineage: Eukaryota > Metazoa > Chordata > Mammalia > Eulipotyphla > Soricidae > Sorex > Sorex araneus. The sequence continues at coordinate 149,662,796 of NC_073313.1, forward strand.
ATATACGGGCCCCAGAATGAAATCAACAACCTTTACACACATCCCTCTCATTGTGGTGGGAAGATCCTTGCTGGTTGGGTGGGTGTTTGAATATTATCTGTAACGAACTATTGCGAACTACTTTATGAAATTAAAATGTATAAAAATCATAAAATACAAAAAGATGATGACCAGCAGGATTCACCCCAGGGATGCAAGGATGGTTTAACATTTGCAAGTCAATCAACATAATAAACCTTATCGATATAAAAATGAATAAAAGCCACGTGATCATATCAATAGATGCAGAAAAAGCACTTGATAATATCCAGCACCCATCCAGCACCCATTCAATAAAATGAGAGTTTAAGGAACTTTCCTCTATATAGTCAAAGCCATCTACCACAAGCCTACAGCAAGCTTTATTCTTAATGGGGAAAAACTAAAAGCTCTCCAAGTAAAAGTCTTCCCTCTATGATGGGACAAAAGACAGGGTTGCCCACTCTGGTCACTCATATTAAATATACTACTGGAAGTATTGCCATAGCAGTTAAGCAAGAAAAAGATATCAAAGGCACTCAGGTAGGAAAGGAAGATATCAAGATTTCCTATTTGTAGATGATGTGAAATATTTAGAAAATACTAACAACTATGCAAAAAGCTCCTAGAAACATACAGACTCATACAGTAAACTTGCAGGTCACAAAATGAATATCCAAAAGTCCATGGCTTTCCTATATACAAATAAAGAGAAGACATATTAAAGAAACAATCCCATTCATAATTGTGCCTCAGAAAATCAAGTACCTCAGAACCCATTTTGACACCCAGAGCGGCTTCTTACAAAAATGCATCTAGACTGTGAACTTAGCTAAAATATCAGAGAGCTCATAGATTCTTCATTCTCAGCAATGAAAGAAAATTATTAAATGATGCCTTTTCAGCAGGCCTGATTGTTGGGGGGAAATTCCAAACAAAAATAGTGAGTTCTCTATTGAAATACTGAATGTATTTAAAGTATAGAGAGAATAAAGTGAAGATAATTAGCTACTTAGGTGGGGACTGGGTGGGAGCGGGGTATATTGGGGTTCTTGGTGATGGAACATGTGCACTGGTGAATGGATGGGGTTTAATCATTATATGACTGAAACTTAAACCTGAAAGCTTTGTATTTTTTCACGGTGATTCAATAAAATAAAAACTAAAAAAAAGAAAAAAAAAAGAATTGACCCAAACCCGGGTCAGCTGTATGCAAAGCAAACGCCCCACTCACTGTGGCATCTATCGCTCCAGTCCAAAACACATAGTATTGGAATAAAAATAGACTCACAGACAAATGGAATAGAGCTGAATATCCAGGCACAGAGCCTCAAATATTTGATCATCTTTGATAAAGGAGCAAGAACCATGAAATGGAGGAAGGAAAGCCTCTTCAACAAGTGTTTCTGGGAATACTGGGCAACTATATGCAAAGAAAAATGAACTCAGACTTCTATCTAAAGCCATGCATAAAAATCAGATCAAAATAAATTAAAGACCTCAATATCAGACATGAATCCATAAGGTAGATAGAGGTAAACATAGGGAGAACCCTCCATGACATTGATGCTATCGCCATCTTCAAAGAAACACCAATGACCAAACAGTGGAAGAAATGATAAGCAAATGGGCAAATGGGACTACAATGAACTAAGAAGAATCTGCACCTAAAAGGAAACAGTGACCAAGATAGGAAGTCAGTCCATGGAATGGGAAACATTTACCAAACACCCATCTGATACGGGGTTAATAAGAAAGATCACTGTATCACTGTCATCACTGTCATCCCATTACTCATCGATTTGCTCAAGTAACATCTCCAGTAACATCTCCATTGTGAGACTTGTTATTGTTTTTGCCATTTCGAATATGCCACGAGGAGCTTGCCAGACTCTGCCATGGGCAGGGTACTCTCGTAGCTTGCCAGGCTCTCCGAGAGGGCCAGAGGAATCGAACCCAGGTCGTCTGCATGCAAGGCAAATGCCCTACCCACTGTGCTATAGTTCCAGTCATTGTAGCATTTAAAAACAGATACGTACTAATAGGTGGGCAAAAGTTACACTCTAGCAGAAGCAGAAATTGGCTCTGTGCTGGGTTGATTTAACAATGCCATGCAAATTACTTTCGTGATCCCACACACTTACCTTGCATTTTCTTCAACTCCAATGAAATCATGTGAATGTTCTTAATCACTGCTTACAGATTTAGCTTCTGGTCAGTAACATTATTCTTAGACATCTTGAGGCCAAATTGTAAGAAATATATATATAAATATATAGAGATATAGATATATTGCATTGGAGGAACGGTGCAAGAAAAAAAATCTAACCCCATCAAAAAAAGGGGGGGGAGAAGAAATGAAGAGAAACTTCCTCAAAGGTGAAATACAAAAGGACAAAAGGCACATTGAAAAAACTCTATATTGCTAATCATCAGGGAGATGCAAATCAAAACAACAATAAGATATATCAAATATCAAAATATTCCATAAGTCCCCTGAGCAGACAGAGAAATCTAGGCACGTGGTTCCTAGGCAGCCAGCCATATCCAACTTTTGATGCAATCAAGGCTGTGACTTTAAGACTTCCTAGGGTGGAAGCCCAAAGGGGCATGGTCTCCCGAACAGCAGTGCATTCTCTGATCATATCACATTAGAACCACAAATTATCTATTTCTTCGGAACCCAGGAGGGCAGCTCGATCACCCACCCAGATTAGGCCAATAGTCCAGCAGCCCCTATATCAATCTACAGTGCTTTCTAAACACAAAAGCAACTGTGAGCAAAAGAATCCAAACTAAAAAGGTCATTGTGAAAAGCAACACAGAAACCCACCAGGCTTAGTGAGTGAAGAAGCTAGCCCAGGTGAACCCAATGAATAATAATGAGTTGTATAACCTCCCTGATAAAGAGTTTAGAGTTTAGATAAAGAGTTCCTTTAACATTTAAAGGAAATGTTAAGGATACTTAAGGAGTGCAAAGAAACAATGGAAAGCACTGCCAATAAACTACCGGAGGATATGAGAGCAAAAGTGAAGAAGATGCAAATGAAAATACAAGCAGAAAAGAGACCTGAAAAACCTCGTAGGTCATGGGAAGGCCTTACCAACAGAGTAAAAGCTGCTGAGGACAGAATCAGTGATCTCAAAGATGAAGTGCAGAGACTCTCCAAACTACAAAATGAAATGGAAAAGACCCTCAAAACAAACCAACAGACGACAAGGAAAAAATCAGGATGAAGGGGCTGGAGCAATAGCACAGCGGGTAGGGCGTTTGCCTTGCATCCCATATGGTCCCTCGAGCACCGCCAGGAGTAATTCCTGAGTGCAGAGCCAGGAGAAACCCCTGTGCATCGCCATGTGTGACCCCAAAAAAGCAAAAAAAAAAGATTTAAAAAAATCAGGATGAAGCCAAAATGAATAATATAAGAATCATTGCAGTATCAGAGGAGCAGGAAGAAAACCGTGATGAAGAAGCAACCCGTCAAAGCTATCATTGCTGAAAAGTTCCCAGAGTTGAAGAGTGCATGCACCCAAATCCAGGAGGCCGGGAGGGTATTAGCTAAAATAAATCCAAATAAAAATACCCCAAGACAAATCCTAATCATAATGACAAAAACCACAGATAGAGGTAGAATATTGAAAGCAGCAAGATCAAAGAAGGAAATTGCTTATAAAGGAGCATCCCTAAGATTCATAGCAGACCTATGAGTTGAAACCCTCCAAGTCTGAAGACAGTGGTGGAATATAGCACTGTAGCACTGTCGTTCCATTGTTCATCGATTTGCTCAAGCGGGCACCAGTAACGTCCCATTGTGAGACATGTTGCTACTGTTTTTGGCATATCAGATATGCCACGGGTAGCTTGCCAGGCTCTGGCGTGTGAGCAGGATACTCTCAGTTGCTTGCTGGGCTCTCCAAGAGGGACGAAAAAATCGAACCCGGGTCGGCCACGTGCAAGGCAAATGCCCTACCCGCTTTGCTATTGTTCCAGCCCAGTGATGGAATAGAGTGAGTAAGTTCAATAAAATGAACACCTCACCAAGAATATGTCACCCAGACAGACTTTTCATTCATATTTGAAGGAATAATACAGAACTTCACAGATAAAGAATAACTCCAGAACTTCATTGACTCAAACTCATTGTAACCAGAACTAAGTGGGCTACTTTAAGACAAGACAAGCCTCACAATTAAAACAAACTCCTACATAAAGATGGCACAAATCCCCATCACAATAATCTCTCTCAATGTCAATGGACAAAATGCACAAAACAAGAGGCACAGAGAGGCAGGATGGATTAGAAAATTGAACCCCAGATAGCATGGCTTTTTCTCCTGGAAGGGAGCAACATGACACCCACCATAGCCATACCACCAGACCCTGCACCAGGCTATCTCACTCGGCGTGACTCAGGGGGGGGGGCGGGTGAGAGCCCTCCCCATCCCAACGGACCCAGCCCTGGCAGCCAACAACCTCCACAACCCAACCATCGCCATGCTCAAGGCCACTCCCCCTATGCTCAGGCAGAGCCTCCTGCATAAGTTAAGTCTGACAAAACCCAGGTAATGTGGAACTTTGTGACTCAGAACTCAGGGTTCAACGGGAGTGGGAGTGGAGCTCCTCTGCCCATTTCTCCCTGTCTCTGGCGAACCAGCGGTCATGCCCATAAGCCACCTCTTGCTTGCGCCAAATAATATCGTCACTCCCTACCTATTCTCCAAGAATACCACACCACATTTGATGAGGTTTTAAATAGTAGGCAACCCATCATAGAGGGAAGTATATATACATATGCAAATAGACATGTTTTCATGCATGAGGCTCGACCAAACGTGTGGAGAGAGATCTTGAGCATGGTTGTGGCTAGGCTCCAGAGGTCTTCAGCCACCAAGAGTTTCCTGCCCACATGGGAGAGCCTCTCAAACTCCCCATGGTGTATTCATATGCCAAAACCGTTAACAATCTGGGTCTCATTCCCCTGATACTGAAAGAGCTTTGCGGCATTGTTGGGAAGGACGAGTAGAGAGAGGCTTCTAAAATCTCAGGGCTACAGGAGGGGAAAGGTATTTCTCTCTCTCGCCTTTTTCCTTGCCGGGGGTGAAGGGCGTGGCAACCACCATGTTATGAAGACTACAGATGTGAGTTACAAACTGCAGCAATAGGACGCGAGGGTGCTCTCGGGAAAGTGGATGGCACTGGCCCCACTCGCCACCGAGATGTGATCCTGGGGGCCGCACGTGTGTGGCCTCTCTGCAGCTGCACGAGCATGACTCCAGAGGCCAGCTAAACTACTTTTGGTATGGGCAGCTCCTTGCAGAATGTCTCCAGACTAAGAACTAAGCTGCGGCCCCATGCCTGCCCAGGAGGGGAAAGGTATTTCTCTCTCTCGCCTTTTTCCTTGCCAGGGGTGAAGGGCGTGGCGACCGCCATATTATGAGGACCACAGATGAGAGTTACAAGCTTGCAATGATCCAATATCTGGAAGAAATTTCCCTGGACTTATCAGTTTAGGATTTATCAGTTTAGGAGGGGGATGGGAGGTATACTGGGTTTTTGGTGTTGTTTTTTCTTTTTGTGGTAGAATATGGGCACTGGTGAAGGGATGGTTGTTTCAGCGTTGTATAACTGAGACTTAAACCTGAAAGCATTGTAATTTTCCACATGGTGATTCAATAAAATAAAAAATTAAAAATATATAAAAATAAAAATAAATAAAATATATCTTCTTATTCCCCCCCCAAAAAAATAAAATCTCAGGGCTAGGATGAATGGAGACGTTACTGAGACCACTCAAGAAATTTGACGATCAATGGGATGATGATGATACATGTTTTCAGATATATATACAAAAGTTCACATCACTCAACCTTTAGCAACATGTTAGTGATATCCTAAAGAATGTCTTAATGGCAATGACCCCTGTCAAAATAGAACTATTTCACACTGCTTACTCTATGGATACCTTTTTGTAGTATTCTCAGCAGTTTTTCATAACAAACAATACAAAATATATTATTTCAGTTGTGCTTTGGAACAGGGCTTGGGGCTTGGGGTGGAAACATCGCAAATATGGTGGTGGGAAGGTGTAATGGTGGTGAGATGGTGTTTCAATATTAAACGTAATCAAATATTGTGAACTACCTTATAAAATAAAAAAAAGAAAATTGCACCCAACATTCTGTTGCCTGCAAGAAACACATCTGAAAAAAAAAAGAAACACATCTGAACAATCAAAGCAAACACAGGCTCAAAGTCAACGCGGCTGGAAAACAATCCTCCAAACAAATAACCCCTTTTAAAAAAGCTTGGGTGGCCATACTAATATCAAGCCACATAGACTTCAGGCTGAAGAACGTTATGAGAGACAGTGAAGATCATTTCTTAATGATCAAGAGATCAGTATATCAGGAAGAACTCACACTCCAAAATACATAAGCACCTATGAGGTACCAGAAAAATACTTAAAAACAATGTCTAATAGACTTGAAGAAAGACACTAATCACAACACAATAGTAGTTGGGGAACTTTAATACTGCTGTCACCTCTAGATAGATCAACTAAACTAAAGCTCAGCAAGAATATACTTTATATGAGGGAAGAAATGGAAGTGAGGGGGTTAGTAGACATATGTAGGACTTTTAATTCCCCAAAAGATGAATACACATTCTTTCCCAGTGCACATGGATAAAGTACATGCTCCAAGATAAAGTACATGCTGGATCACAAAACATACCTCAATAAAATCAAGGAGAAATTGTATAAACTCTCCTTTCAGATCATGATGCACTGAATCTATGTTAATCACACAAGAAAACATAATACAATCAAACACATGAAAATTAAAAAGCTCCCCACTGAACAACATAAGTTAGAGAGGAAATCAAAGAGGAAATTGAAATATTCCTGGAAACAAATGAGAATGAGGTCACAAGCTACCAGAACTTGTGGGACACACCAAAATTAGTGTTAAGAGGACAGTTTATAGCACTGCAAGCATTCATAAGGAAGGAAGAAAGTACCCACATCAATAACTAATCTGTACAGCTTACGATCTTGGAAAATGAACAATAATAGGAGGCCAAACCAGGCAGGAGGAAGGAAATAATAAAGCTTAGAGTATAAATCAATGAATTGGAATTTCAGAAAACAATCCAAAAGATCAACAAAACCAAGAGCTGATTCTCTGAGAAAACAAACAAGATCGATAAATCACTAGCAAGACTCACAAAGAAACAGAGGGAGAGAAACCTAATAAACTGTATCAGAAATTCATAGGAAAATATCACAACAGAAACTACAGAAACCCATGGAATCAGAGACTACTTTTAAATCTCTATGGCACAAAACAAAAGAACCTTGAAGAAATGGATAAATTCCTGGATTCCTATTACCTCGCAAGCTAAACCAAGATTTGGAATACAAGAAGAGACGTAACACCATTGAGGAAATTGAAATGGTAATCAAAAGTATTTCCAAAATCTGCCCTGCCCCAGATGGGTTCACTAGTGAATTCTTTCAAACCTTTAAAGAGCACCTACTGCCAATCCTTTTCAAGCTTTCATAGGAAATTGAAGAAACTGAGAAAGTCCTGAACAGTTTCTATGAGGAAAATATCACCCTGAGATATATTTAACACCCAAAGATACCTCAAAAAAAGAAAATTACAAACCAATATCCCTAATGAATTAAAAAATCTTCAACAAAATACTAGCAAATAAAATCCAACAACTCATCAAAAAGATCATACACCATGACCTAGTAGGATTCATCCCAGGGATGCAAGGATGGTTTTTGCAAGTCAATCAATATAATATGCCATATCAATAAAAGAAAGGATAAAAACCTTATGATCACATCTATGAATGTAGAAAAAGCATTTTACAAGGTCCAGCACCTATTCTTCATAAAAACTCTCAACCAAATGGGAGTTGAAGGGATTTCTCAATGTAGTAAATGCTATCTCCCACAAGCCCACAGCAAGCATTTTCCTCAATGGGAAAAACTAAAAGCCTTCCCTATAAGCTCAGCCACAAGAAAAGGTTTCCAACTCTCACCACTTCTGTTCATAAAAGCTCTCAACCAAATGGGAGTTGAGGGGATTTCTCAATATAGTAAATGCTATCTCCAACAAGCCCACAGCAAGCATTTTCCTCAATGGGAAAAACTAAAAGCCTTCCTTCTAAGCTCAGGCACAAGAAAAGGCTTCCAACTCTCAACACTTCTGTTCACTATAGTACTGAAGTACTTGTCATAGCAATTAGGCAAGAAAAAGACATCAAGGGCATCCAGGAAGAAGTCAAGGTCTATTTGCAGATGACATGATACTATACTTAGATAATCCTAAAGACTCAACAAAAAAACTCCTAGAAACAATACATTTGTATAGTAGAGTTGCAGGTTACAAAATCAAAACCCAGAAGTCCATGGCTTTTCTATATACAAATAATGAAAGAGAAGAGAGAGATATTAGAAAAACAATATTCACAATCATGCCTCAGATAATTATGTACCTCAGAATCAGTTTAATTATAGAGCTCAAGGACCTATACAAAGAAAACTACAAAACACTATTCCAAGAAATAAAAAAGGACACGAGAAAATCAAAACATATTCCCTGGTCACAGATTGGGAGGATCAACATTGTCAAAATGGCAATACTTCCCAAAGCATTATATAGATTCAGTGCAGTCCCTATAATGACATGACATTTTCCAAAGAAATAGATCAAATACTTCTTAAATTCATATGGAATAACAAGCCCATGAACAGCTAAAGCAATCCTTGGGAAAATGAAGATGGGAGGCATCACCTTCCCCAAACCAAACTGTACTATAAAGAGGTTGTAATTAAAACAGCCTGGCATGGGCTGGAGTAATAGCACAGCGGGTAGGGTGTTTGTCTTGCACACGACCGACCCGGGTTCGATTCCCAGAATCCCATATGGTCCCCTGAGCACCGCCAGGAGTAATTACTGAGTGCATGAGCCAGGAGTAATCCCTGTGCAATGTTGGGTGTGACCCAAAAAGCAAAATAAATAAATAAATAAATAATAAAATAAAACAGACCTGCAGATCAATGAAACAGAGTCGAATATCCTGAAATCAAGCCTCAAATATATGGTACCTAATCTTTGACAAAGGAGCAAGTAATATGAAGTGGAGCAAGGAAAGCTTCTTCAACAAATGGTCTTAAGGAAACTTGTCGACCACATGCAAAAACCTAAACTCCAACCTCTAACACCATGCACAAAAGTAAAATCAAAATGGATTCAAGACCTGAATCCATAGATACATAGCGGAAAATATAGACAGGACTATCCATGACGTTGAATATGGAGAGCTTCAGGGAATGACTGGGGAACAACTGAGGTGAGTCCCTGAGCCTTGGCCCAAGCAGACAAATAGTAGGAGGCCCCTCCTCCCGCAGGCCCCCCTTGGCTTCTGGCAGCACCTCCTCCCTCTCTCCTCAGACAGCTGGATGCAATGTCCAGTCACTATCTAAAACAAAACGTCAGGGACCATTGAGTAAGCTAATTGCCAGTTAGCCAGGGAAAGTGAGGAACCAGAACACCCTGTTTGATTGCTTGTGGGCCTGTGCAGGAAATTCCCCCTCCAAGGTCTTTATTCATTGTTTCCCCTTTTCTCTTAAGGTACATAAACCTAAGCCTGTTAGCAATGAATGAGTCTTCTCCCTGCAGAGGTTCCCAGAGCACATCTTTTTCACTCTTGTCTTTTTCATACAGCCCTGCGTACTCATCCTCCCTCTAGGAACTATCCTCCTTCCCCATCAAGTGTGCAACAGGTGGGGTTTAGTGGACTGCCACAGCTCTTTAGCTGGTCCTGTGGATCCAGAATGTCAGCACAACAGTTGAAGTTACACGCATCTCTAAGGATCAGATGCCACTGACAAAGCAAGTGGAAGCAAAGACTAAATGAGAAAAAAATGAGACTGAATTTAATGAAGATGCTTCTGCACCTCAAAAGAAATGAATATTAAATTATAAAATCACGTAGACTGGGAGAAAATATTTGCCCACCACACATCTGATGATGGTTTAATATCAGAGATACATAAAGCACTGGTGTAACTCTACAAGAAAAGAAAATCCAGACGTATCAAAAAATGGGGAGAAGAAAATAATGGGGAGAAGAGATAAACAGGAACTTCTTCAAATAAGAAATACAAATGGCCCAAAAACATATAAAAATCTATATCATCACTGGAATGTAAAACAAAACAATAATGAGATATAACCTCACACAACAGAGACTGTTATTCATCAAAAAAGAACAACAGCAATCATTGTTGGTAAGGAAGTGGGGGGAAGGGGATGCTCATTCACTGCTGGATCAGGTTTTCAATTGGTCCAGCCCTTTTGGAAGATAATATGGATACTCCTCAAAAACTAGGAGTTGAGCTTCCATATGACCCAGAAATTTCACTCCTGGGAATATACAGTAAGAACTTATCAGCACAAATCAGAAGAGATACAGGTACTCTTATGTTCACAGAAACACTATATACACGTAGCATTGTTATAGCACTATCATCCCATTCGTTGTTCATTGATTTACTCGAGTGGGCACCAGTAACGTCTCCATTGTGAGACCTGTTACTGTTTTTGGCATATCGAATATATATATATAATATAGTCTCACTAGTTGCAACCCTGCCCAGTGAGAAAGAGCTCTTTGGTCGGACCCCTGCCCCTGGTCTGGGGCTCTGAAGCTCCCCACCCCCACCTTGCCACTCTCAGTCACCTTTCCGAGCTGCCCTGACCCCCTCCTCTTGCCCAGGTAATCGGGATTCCCCTTCTGCAACCCTGTCCAGCGAGAAAGACCCAGTCCTCCGTCCAGGTATTTGCCCTAACTGTCCAGGTTTCAGCCCTGTTTCTCCACTAGTTTGTTGGGGGTGTGTCCTTACATCGGGGGTCGTGGTCTCATAAAGGGGCATGGCCTCCTTCTGGAGCAGCGGTATTTCTCCCATTCCCTGCATCGTGCTTAGGTCACAATCTGTATAACCTATGGGGCTGGAGAGATAGCACAGCGGGTAGGGCGTTTGCCTTGAATGCGGCCGACCCGGGTTCAAATCCCAGCATCCCATATGGTCCCCTGAGCACGGTCAGGGGTAATTCCTGAGTGCAGAGCCAGGAGTAACCCCTGTGCATCGCCAGGTGTGACCCAAAAAGCCAAAAAAAAAATCTGTATAACCTATTCCTTTGAAGAACACCCTGGCCATCTTAGTCACTATATGCTAATAGTCAACTAGCCTAGCCTATCCTAATTTCCCAAAAACTGTCAGTGAACACAACAAGCTGCGCAAAAGTCCTCTATAAAAATATCATAGCCTCACGTCTTCAACAGAAACCCTACACAAGCTAAGTAAGGGAGAGCGCCTGAGAGTAAGGCCCATAACAACATGAATTGAAACAATCTAAGCCTGAAACTCAGTCATGAATACTTTTGTAACTTTGTAGTTCACAGTGATTCAATTTTAAAAAAGCTAAAAATGGGGGGTGGGGTAGGGTTACAGTGCTGCCAGCAGATATACCTGTATCCACTGGGTGAGTGCATCAGCAGTCTGATGGTACCTTCAGACTTCCTTATACCCCCAAATTGCCACTGTGCCACTGGCAGGACCCCAAAAATTCAGGAACAAGTTTTCCGAGAAATTAAACAGCCAAAAGTTAAGTATGTGAGAGCCATGCCAACGAACCACCTTCGGCTGAGCTATACAAGATCATTTATCTGCTTTGCTTCAGAGATCCATGGATAAGTCTCGTAAGAGATCAAAAGTTGCAGTAAATCTTGGACCCACGCAAGACTAAAGAGATCAGGGTAAATCGGAGGGGGTTGAGTCAGCTTGGTGCCAGCTCAAGCAGAGTTCCAGGCAGCTGCTTGTGGCAGCTGCTTGCTTCCACAATCCAAAATTACTGCCATGACCCCAGCCGGACTCCATTGTCTTGGGACAGACCTCAACGAGATATAATCTGCTGAAAATTCAAGTATGTGGGTTTTGTAACTGAAATCTCCAGGTTTACTCAGGGTGGGGATGGGCTACCTACTCCCATCTCACTGTACTTCTGGAAGCCTCAGTAGTCACATGTCCACACCCCACAGCTGCCAGCCAGCTTAAAAAGCTAGTCCAGCCTTACCATCCAGATAAAAATACTGAATGTCCTGAATAAACACGATGACCTCTTACTACCTATATTGCAAACCATAATGCACAAAAGGAGAGGAGTCGGCCCTGAGAAGCTCCATGTGTGGCCTCAAAACATTTTTTCTTGACTTCTCTATATTCATTTTTTATTTTTTTATAAAACAGACATAGCCATGACTTACAAAGTAAATGACAGTTTTATTTTAGACATATAACAACTCAACACCAATCTCTTCACCAGTGTCACTTTCCCTCCACCAGTACTACCAACCCTCACTTCAAACTCACCTGTCAACTTGATAGGCACATTACAAAATTTCAGTGGTTGTCACTTAAATCTCATGTTTTCAGTTCTGTTAAATCACTCATATTACTGGGATAGCTAAAGCTCTGATGCTTGTTCACCCATTACTTCTCATTTTCTTCTTTCCCCCTTGATTTCTTTCCTTCTATCTGTTTTCTCTCTAGACACTGGGGTCAAGGATGATCTAAGCATCCTCCTTTTACTACAATTACATCTCCTCATACAGTATTCTATATTCCACAGATAAGTGAGATCATCCTGTGTTTGTCTTTCTTCTTCTGGTTTACTTCACTCAACATAATATCTTCCAGTTCCAACCATGTTGCAGCAATTTGCATGATTTCATCATTCCTTGCAGCTGCAGAGTATTTCATTGTGTATATATACCACATCTTCATAATCCATTCATCTGTTGTTGGACACCTAGGTTTAGTCCATATCTTAGCTACTGTACTGAAAGTAGCAATGAATAATGGTGTGCGTATGTCTTTTTGAAAAAGTATTTTTATGTCCTGGAGATAGATGCCCCAAAATGTAATTGCTTAGTCATATGGCAGTTCAATTCTAAGTTTACTATGAACATTCCATACTGTTATCCACAGGAGTTGTACCAGAAAACAATCCCACCAGCAGTGGGTAAGGGTTCCTTTTTCAACACATTCCTCCACCAACATATATTTTTCCTGCTATTTTTGATATGTGTCTTTCTCACTGGTGAGAAATGGTATCTCATTATCATTTTGATTTGGATTTTTCTGATGTTAAGTGATGCTGAGCATTTTAAGATGTTTGTTTTGAATCGTCTGAACAAATGGGGAGAGGAAATGAACACTTCTCAGAGGGAGGGAGAGAGAGAGTATGCAGGCACTAAGACTCTTAGATGAAAGGAAATATCTGGACAAAGGAGGCTGGCAGCAGAAGAATCTTGGATGCCACATTGTTTCAAGGCAATGGGTAGGCTGGCAAGTGGGGTGGGGTGGGAACTGAGCACGGATGTGGACTTCAATAATCAGCACAAGTTGACTATTGCCAAGCTCAGAATTCCAAGTTCCTCTGCAATAAAGACCCTTGTCCCAGTATTCCTTGTCAGCTTGAATATTACATTAAGGTATTAGGCATGGGGTACCAGTGGTTCTTCAGAATGGGTAACAAAAACTTTCAGGGGACCCATACCTCCAAGATCACCTTTGTTTTCTAGCATGAAAATTGGGCCAATATATAAACTTAGTCTGAGAAGCGGAAACATCACCCTACCAGACCAACCACAAATTCCACACTTCTAATGCCTCTGGTCCGTGCACACATCAAGGCACCCACCACTAAGATTAGCTACCTAAAGTGAACACTGTTGTGCACACCCCTCCAAGGGAGAAAGATTCATCAGGACTCTGGAAAAGCTGAGGGTCTTTTGTGTGAAGTTGGAACTTGATATAAAAATGGAAACACTAGTATTCCAGTAAGGACACACACTAGCTCCAAATAAAATGACAAGTGGCCATCAAGAGACCAGGTGCATATCCATTAGCACAAGGTCCAAGACTCTGCCCGAGGGGGTGGTACCTTTTCAAAGAAATGTTCTTCCACACTCCCAACATCACAATAACCCCAAGCCACCAAATCCACATAACCATGACTCTGTCTCTCACTCTCTGACACTGTTTCTCTCTCAGACTCACCCATTCCCCTTTCCCCCCACCCACACACACAACCATCTTGAGATGATAGTACTCAAGCTTGTTTTTCTCAGACACACATACACAAACACACACACTCAAGCATGAAGGCCAGCATAGGAGCACACACCTTCATGAGTCCATGAAAGGAGCTGGCTGTTGGTGACAAGAAACATGTGACTTGTGGAGTGATCTGCAAGCTTTTCTGGCCTCAGTGGCACTGGGCTGCCTCTGCCCCAAATCTTGACCCATCAAAGTATGCAGCTTCATTACCATGAGGCTGCTGCCTAGAAACAGGTGCAGTGCAGATAAGTAAGAGTCCAACCAGGAAACCCTGAGACTCAGAAGGAAGTGCAAAAACAAACCAACAGGTAGGATTTCTTGAAGTGATATCTGTGTTCACCTGTGTACCTGTGTATAAGCACAATCAAACTAAATCTTAAAATGCTGGCAGAGCTTCCAGACCAAAACATTTTGGGTCTAGACTGATGAAAGCAACTCACCACTGAATGCATGCATTATGAACACTTGTTCAGACAGTATTTACAGAGTAATTCAGGGTGGCCTGCCTGAAATTAGGAGGCCAGTTTCCTCAGACGGAAGTGCTCACTACTCCAGAGTGGTCAGGTCATTTGCACTGGACAGTCAGAGGCAACTCCCTGTGGCAGCCATTTAGGACTAACCTGGGGTTTACAGTCTTCTTCGTAGGATGCTATATGTATGAACTTTCACCTGACCTGAGATCCAGGTCACATGATAGGATTAACTTTCTGGATAGGAGTTGAATGGCAAAGGTGGGGTTGACATCTTGGAAAACATGGCAGATTTCCTTTTATCCTATAACCAACACTGTCTGCCACCTCCAACCTTCCCCAAAGCAACCCTAGCCCTGCTCCTGCCACTAATTCAGTGTTCACAGGATGGTACTGTAGCTACAAAAAAGATGCCTACATAATACCTTCTCCTCCCCCATGATCTCCTATGTCTCTGCACCCTCCCCTGGTTTTAGGACTTGTAAACTTCTCCAGGTTAAAAAGAGAAAATCCAATAATGAAACATTTTGAAAAATAATAATAAGTTTATAATGTTGAATAAGGCATAATTTATAAAATCAGATCTATTTATGCATTTTAAATATAGCTGGTTATAAGTTTATAAAATGTTTATAATGTTATAAAATATGCTGGCATGTTTATGTGAATATTGCTTGTCATATATTTATTATATTTAAAAATAAAACAAAATGATGGTGATAATCATCTGTAGCACTGTCATCCCGTTGTTCATCGATTTGCTCGAGCAGGCACTAGTAACGTCTCCATTGTGAGACTTGTTACTGTTTTTGGCATATCGAATACACCACAGGTAGCTTGCCAGGCTCTACCATGCGGGCGGGATACTCTCCGTAGCTTGCCAGGCTCTCCAAGAGGGACAGAGCAGTCAAACCCAAGTCAGCCACGTGGAAGGCAAATGCCCTACCCACTGTGCTATCGCTCTAGTCACCAATCGGACTGGACTGGTGATAATCATAACAAAATTAATAAAAGATGTGGCGTATTTGATATGCCAAAAACAGTAACAACAAGTCTCACAATGGAGACCTTATTGGTGCCTGCTCGAGAAAATCGATGAGCAACGGGATGACTGATAAAGTGACAGATAATAAAACATAGTAAGCCCAGCTCCCGGTTTTCTCCCTTTCCCAGGTCAATCATCAGCCTAGGAAGCCACTGCTGCCACGCCTGCACCCCAGGCACCCCCTCGAACCCTGAGCCATCCAACCACCTTGAGCGCCATCATATCTGCCTCCATGCTAGCCTCCATCACCGCTCTTGGTTTTTGTCCTTTCCCAGGTTTGTGCCCCCCCACTTGGAATCAGAGGCATATAGCAGTAGGGGGGGGTGTGGCCTCTTTGGGGGCTGGTGGAGTTATTTCCCCCTTTCCTGACACTTCGGACAGACAACTTCATTTCCATCACCTAATTCTGTGGAGAATACTATGGAGAATATCTGGGCCATCTCAAACACATTAGGCCAATAGGCCAGTAGCATATTCCAATTGCATCATAATACTGGCATCACAAGAAGCTCTACAAATCCAACATAAAAGAACACATCTTCCAAAGCTTCACTAGAGACCGCACCTAAGCCACTGAGAACACCTGAGAGGAAGGTGAATCTCTATAAGGGGAAATGGTGACCACCATCAACTGAGCTCATCCAGAATCCATTCTCGCAACAAGAGGGGAATACTGATATCACTATAACTGGATGGTTCCACCACCATACTACTACAAAAATATGAAGAAACAGCAAATATCCCCACCACAAGGAGAAGATGATAAAAAGAGTCCAAATGCCTCAACAAGCATTACCACAAATATGATCTCTCGATAAAGAATTCAGAGATGAAGTGTTGAAGATGCTCAATGAACTCAATAAACGTTTCAACAGACATCCGGTAAATTAAAGGAGGATATGAAAGAAACAATGGCACAGACAGACGAGAAAATACAGGAAAAAATGAGTGCAGAAATAAAAAAGCTACAAAAAGAAGTATCATGAATAAAGGATTCTGTAGATGAAACTAAAAACAAAGTGGGTGCTCTTAAAAGTAAAAGGACTAAAGCTGAAGACAGAATCGGTGAGCTTGAAGACAAGCTTCAGAAAGCTCTCAGGCAACAACAATAGAAAAAGACCTCAAAATAGCTCAAGAGAATCAGAGACCTAGGAGATGATTTTAAGTGGAACATTAGAATCATCGGAGTACCAGAAAGACAGGGCGACAACCCCAATGAAAAAGCCACAGGTAAAAATATCATTGCTGAAAAGTCCCCAGAGCTGGAGAATGCAGGCATCCAGATCCAAGGAGCCTGAAGAGTGCCAGCTAAAAGAGACCCTAGCAAAAAGACTCCAAGACATATCATAGTCAGAACAATGGATAACACGGATAGAAACACAATACTGCACAAGCAAAGTCAAAGAAGAAAATCACATACAAAAGAGCATCCCTTAGATTCACAGCAGACCTATCAGAGGAATCCCTCCAAGCCTGAAGACAATGGAAGGATATAGTGAAAAAACTCAATGAAATGAACGACTCACCAAGAATACTTTATCCAGCTAAACTCTCACTCAAACTTGAAGAAATGATACACTATTTCAGAAATAAACAACAGCTGAGGAACTTCAAAGACTCAAAACCAAATGTAAAAGAAGGAATAAAGGGGCTACTGTAAGACACAGAAAACCCCTACAAACACAACAAACCCCTACAAAAAGATGGCACAAAACCCCATGACAATAATCTCTTTCAATGTCAATGGTCTAAATCCACCAAGTAAGAGACAGAGGCAAAATGAATTCGGAAACTAAACCCAACACTCTGCTGCCTACAGGAAACACACATGAATGGTCAGACAAACACAGACTCAAAGTCAAAGGATGGAAAACAATCCTACAAGCAAACAAACTGCCTCAGAAAACCCGGGGTGGCCATACTAGTATCAGACAAGATTTCAGGTTGAAAAAGATCAGAAGGGACAGTGAAGGCCATTTATTACTAATCGAGGGATATGCACAGCAGGAAGAAATCACATTTCTAAACCTGTATGCACCTAATGAGGGACCAGCTAAATACTTAAAACAACTGCTAACAGATTTCAACAAGGACATTTCTAGCAAAGCAATAGTAGTTGGAGACTTCAACACTTCCCTATCACCTCTAGATAGATCAACAAGATTAAAATTCAGCAAGGAAACACTGGCTTTGAAGGAAGAGATAGAAGATAAGGGCTAATATATCTATACAGGGCTCTGCATCCCAAAAAGAAAGAATACACTTTTTTTCCAGTGCACATGGAACATTTTCCAAAATAGACCACGTGCTGGGTCACAAAACATACCTCAATAGAACCAGAAAGACTGAAATTGTATCAACTATCTTTTCAGACCACGATGCACTTAATCACACTCAGATATGGAGAACCAAATCAAACACCTGGAAATTAAACAACTCAATGTTGAACAAAGAGTGGGTCAGGAAGGAAATCAAGGAAGAAATCAAAAGATACCTGGGAAAAATGAGAATGAAGACACAAGTTACCAGAACCTATGGGACGCAGCTAAAGCCGTGTTAAGGGGAAAATTTATAGTGCTGCAAGCATTCCTCAAGAAGGAAGAAAGGGCCTACATAGATAACTTTACTTCAAAGCTCAAGATATTAGAAAAGGACCAACAAAAGGAGCCCAAACCAGGCAGAAGGAAAGAAATAATAAAACTTAGAGCAGAAATCAATGATATGGAAACCCAAAAACAATTCAAAAGATCAATGAAACTAAAAGCTGGTTCTTCGAGAAAATAAACAAGATTGATAAACCACTAGCAAGGCTCACAAAGAACGAGAAAGGGAGAACTCTAATAAACCAAATCAGAAATGAAAAGGGGACATCAAACAGAAACCAAAGAAATTCAAAAGATCATCAGAGACTACTTTGAAAGTCTGTATGCCACGAAACAAGAGGACCTAGAAGAAATGGATAAATTCCTGGATTCCTATCATATCCCAATGTTGAACCAAGAAGATCTGGAAAACTTGAATAGACCGATTAATATCAACGAAATTGAAACTGTAATCAAAAGTCTTCCGAAAAACAAAAGCCCAGGTCCAGATGGATTCACTAGCGAATTCTTACAAACATTTAAAGAGGACCTATTGCGAGTTCTTCTCAAGCTTTTCCAGGAAATTGAAAAAACAGAAACTCTCCTAAACAATTTCATATCTCCTTAATACCAAAAACAAACAAAGACACCACAAAAAAAGAAAACTACAACCCAATATTCCTGATGAACACTAATGCAAAGATCCTCAACAAAATATTAGCAAATAGAATCCAACAACTCTTCAAAAAGATCATACACCACGACCAAGTGGGATTCATCCTGGAGATGTAAAGACGGTTTAACATTCGGAAATCAATCAACATACTCCATCATATCAACAAAAGAAAAGATAAAAACCATATAATCATATCAATCAATCTTATGATTAATTAGTTTTAATCAGTTAATCTTGTTAAAAAACTCCCATCTATTTTTTGGGGCTGGAGCGATAGCACAGCGGGTAGGGCGTTTGCCTTGCACGCAGCCAACCCGGGTTCAAATCCCAGCATCCCATATGGTCCCCTGAGCACCGCCAGGAGTAATTCCTGAGTGCAGAACCAGGAGTAACCCCTGTGTATCGCCAGGTGTGACCCAAAAAGCAAAAAATAAATAAAAAAATTAAAAACTCCCATCTATTTAAAAAAAATTTTTATTAGTGAATCACCATTAGGTACAGTTACAAACTTATGAACTTTCATGTTTAGATTTGGTCTACATCCCTCCACCAGTGCCCATTCTCCTCCACCAATGTTCTAAGTATCCCTCCCACCACCCCCACCCCAACCCCCACAACCCCACCCTGCCTCGCGGCAGGGCATTCCCTTTTGTTCTCTCTCCTGTTGGGTGTTGTAGCTTGCAATAGAGGTATTGAGTGACCATCATGATTGGTCTATAGTTTACTTTTGGTACGCAGTTTTCAACCCAAGTGGGTTCTCCCAACATTCTCTACTAGGTGTTCCCTTCTCTATCTCAGCTGCCTTTACCCCCAGCATCTCAGGGCAGTATCGAAGCTGTGGGGCAAACCTCCTGGTTCTTATCTCTACTATTCTTGCTTGTTAGTGTCCCATTCTGCTACTTTATATTCCACATATGAGTGTAATCTTTCTATGTCTGCTCTTTCTTTCTGACTCATTTCACTCAACATGATACTTTTCCATGTTGATCCACTTATATGCAAATTTCATGACTTCATCTTTTCTAACAGCTGCATAGTATTCCATTGTGCAGATGTACCAAAGTTTCTTTAACCAGTCATCTGTTTTTGGGCACTCCGGTAAAACTCCCATTTAAACGTGGGTTTGCTGAAACTATATATGTTCCCCT
The DNA here is from genome assembly GCF_027595985.1 of Sorex araneus. Taxonomy (NCBI): domain Eukaryota; kingdom Metazoa; phylum Chordata; class Mammalia; order Eulipotyphla; family Soricidae; genus Sorex; species Sorex araneus. The sequence goes on from NC_073313.1 coordinate 149,682,939, forward strand.
AAGCACTACCAGTAGTAAACCCTGAGCACAGCTAGATACCTGCATCCCCTTACCTTCCACCCCCAAATAATTAATTAATCTGAGCAGCTGGTTAATAAAAGTTTCTATATACGCATTATTCAGATTCTCATGTAGCCAAAAAGGTCTTGGTAAGAAATAGCTTTTAATCTGAGTAATTGCTTTGGTCAGTATCTTGTGCCCGCACCTGGCTGTCTTCACCGGATCACCTTGGAGGGAGTGGGTTGAGTTTTCCTCCCAACCCTGAGCAGAGCCCCAGCTGAAGACTCCAGAACCCAGCCACAGCCATGCTCAAGGCCCCTCTCCACACGTACGGATGAGCCTCACGCATGAAGGAACTGGCAGAGGAACCCGGGGCTGAGATCTCCAAATCTGCTTGGATTGGGACTGGGGTTCTTCAGCCCAAATCCCCCATTGTCCAGTAGCTAGGTAGTCACACACAGAAACTGCCCCCGGAACCATATAATCCCATCAACGGCCAATGTCAAGAGACTATAAAACCAAGCTTCCGAAAGCGAATGCAGCCATTTGACATGTTGGCAGAACCTGGCAAGCTACCAAGAATTTCCTGCACACAAGCTCCCCATGTCGTATTCATATGCCAAAACCAGTAAAAATGATGGGTCTCATTTCCCTGATCCTAAAAGAGCCTCCAATGTGGCACCATTGGGAAGGACAAGTAAAGAGAGGCTTCTAAAATCTCACAGCTAAAATGAATGGAGACATTACTGAGACTGCTCGAGAAAATCGGCGATCAACGGGATGATGATGATAATGATGATTAATCATATCAATAGATGCAGAGAAGGGCATTTGACAAGATCCAGCAGCCAATTGTGATGAAAGCTCTCACAAAAATAGGTCTAGAAGGGACTTTCCTCAATATAGTCAAAGCCATCTACTACAAGCCTATGGCAAGTATCATCTTCAATGGGGAAAAACTAAAAGCCTTCCCTCTAAAACCAGGGACGAGACAAGGATGCGCACTCTCACCATTTCTGTTCAGTAGAGTACTGTAAGTACTATCAATAGTGGTTAGGAAAGAAAAAGATATTAATAGCATTCAGGAAGGAAAGGAAGAAATCAAGCTCTCACTATTTTTTGTATAAATAAGTGAGCCATAGTTGGCTTTATTCCATTATTTATCAAGGGTATTTCTTTTGCAGATGATATGATACTATATTTAGAGAACCCTAAAACCCCTACCAAGAAACTCCTAGAAACAATAGACTTGTATAGTAAAGTTGCAGGTTATAAAATCAATACCCAAAAACCCATGGCTTTCCTATATGCAAATAATCAGAGAAGAAAGTTACATGACAAAAGCAATCCCCTTCAAAATTTTGCCTCAGAAAATCAAGTACCTTGGAATTAGCTTAACTAAGGAGGTTAAGGACCTGTACAAAGAAAACTACAAAATGCTACTTCAAGAAATTAAAGAAGAAATGAGGAAATGGAAAGATATCCCCTGTTTATGGATTGGAAGAATTAACATCGTCAAAATGGCAATACTCCCCGAAGCACTGTACAAATTCAATGTGATCCCTTTAAGGATACCCATGACATTCTTCAAAGAAATGGAGCAAAAACTCCTGAAATTCATATGGAACAATAAGCCCCACGAATAGCTAAAGCAATACTTGGGAAAAAGAAGATGGGAGGCACCACCTTCCCCAACCTCAAACTCTATTAAAAAGTGGTAATAATTAAAACAGCATGGTACTGGAAAAAAGGCAGAGTCACAGACCAATGGAACAGGTTACAATATCCTGATACATATCCTCAAATATATGATCATCTAATCTTTGATAAGGGAGCAAGAAATGTGAAGTGGAGCAAAGAAAGCCTCTTTAACAAATGGTGCTGGCAAAACTGGACAGCTATATGCAAAAAACTGGATTCAGAACTCTACCTAACACCATTTACAAAAGTCAGATCAAAATGGATTAAAGACCTCAACATCAGACCAGAATCTATCAGGTACACTGAAGACAAAGTTGGCAAAACCTTTCACAACATTGAAGCTAAAGGTATCTTTAAAGGCAACACACCATTGGCCAACCAAGTGAAAACAGATGTAAACAAATGGGACTACCTTAAACTAAGAAGCTTCTGCACCTCTGAGAAAGCATTTGACAAGATCCACACCCGTTTATGATGAAAACTCAGCAAAACTGGCATCAAAGGAACTTTCCTCAATATAGTCAAAGCCACCTACCACAAGCCCACAGGAAGTATCATTCTCAACGGGGAAAAACTAAAATCCTTCCCTCTTAGATTGGGCACAAGGCAAAGTTGCCCGCTTTCACCACTCCTATTCAATATAGCACTGGAAGTCCTGTCGTAGCAGTTAGACAAGAAAAAAGATATCAAGGGCATACAGATAGGAAAGGAAGAGGTCAAGTTATCACTATTTGCAGACGATATGAAACTATACTTGGAAAACCCGAAAGACTACAGAAAAGCTCCTAGAAACAATAGGTCGATATAGTAAAGTGGCAGGCTACAAAATCAACACCCAAAAGTCCATGGCTTTCTTATATACAAATAATGAAAGAGAAGAAAGAGACTTTAAAGAAACAATCCCATTCACAACAGTACCTCAGAAAATCAGGTACCCTGGAATCAGCTTACGCAAAGAGGTGAGGGACCTATACAAGGAAAATCACAAAACACTACTCCAAGAAATAAAAGAGGACACTAGGAAATGGAGACAAATCCCCGGCTCATGGATAGGGAAAATTAACATTAGCAAAATGGCAATACTGCTCAAAGCACTATACAAATTTAATGCCATCCCTATCAGGAAACCCATGAAATTTTTAAAAGAAATAGACATAACAATCCTGAAATTCATATGGAACAATAAACCCCCACGAATAGCTAAAGCAATCCTTGGGGAAAAGAAGATGGGTGGCATCACCTTCCCCAATTACAAACTCTATTACAAAGCAGTAGTAATTTAAAAAGCTTGGTATTGAGCTAGAAACTGACCTGCAGACTAATGGAACTGAGTTGAATATCTTGTCAAAGACCCCAAATATATGGCCATTTAATCTTTGACAGAGGAGCAAGAAATGTGAAGTGGAACAAGAAAAGCCTCTTCAACAAGTGGTGCTGGGAAAACTGAATAGCTGCCTGCAAAAAACTGAACTCTGACCTCTGTCTAATGTCAGGCACAAAAGTCAGATCAAAGTGAATTAAAGACCTCAATATCAGACATGAATCTATAATGTACATAGAAGAAAATGTAGACAGAACTCTCCATGACATTGAAGCTAAAAGCATCTATAAGGATGAAACAGCACTCACCATACAAGTGGAAGCAAACATAAACAAATGGGACTATATCAAACTAAGAAGCTTCTGAACCTCAAAGAAACAGTGGCCAAAATACAGAAAGAGCCCACAGAATGGGAAAGAATATTTACCCAATACCCATCTGATAAGGGATTAATATCAAGGATATACAAGACACTAGTAGAATTGTATAAGAACAAAACCTCCAGCCCCATCAAAAAATGGAGAGAAGAAATAAACAGAAGTTTCCTCAAAAAAGAAATACAAATGGCAAAAAGGCACATGAAAAAATGCTCCACATCACTAGTCATCAGGGAGATGCAAATCAAAACAACAATGAGATATCATCTTACATCACAGAGACTGTCACACATTCAAAAGAACAAAAGCAACCAGTGCTACCATGAATGTGGGGGGAAAGGGACGTTCTTTCACTTTTGGTGGGAATGCCAACTGGTCCAGCCTTTCTGGAAAACAATATAGACAGTCCTTCAAAAACTAGAAATTGAGCTTTCATATGACCCTGCAATACCACTTCTGGGAATATATCCCGAGGATGCAAAGAAGCACAGTAGAAATGACATCTGTACCTATATATTCATTGCAGCACTGTTCACAATACCCAAAACATAGAAACAACCCGAGTGCCCTAGAACAGATGACTGGTTAAAGAAACTTTGGTACATCTACACAGTGGAATACTATGCAATTGTTAGGAGAGATGACATCATGAAATTTGCTTATAAATGGATAGACATGGAGAGTATCATGCTAAGTGAAAAGAGTGAGAAAGAGAGGGACAGGCATAGAAAGACTGCACATAATTGTGGAGTATAGAATAACATCACATGAGGCTGACACCCAAGGACAGTAGACACAAGGGCCAGGAGGATTACCCCAGAGCTGGAAGACTCATGAAGGCAGATGGAATAGAGAAGGGATCACTAAGAAAATGATGGCTGGAGGAATCAGTTGGGATGGGATTATGTGTGCCTAATGTAGATAATGGGCCAAACACGATAACCTCTCAGTGTCTGTGCTGCAAGCCATAATGCCCCAAAGTAGAGAGAGTATGGGGAATGTTGCCTACCATGGAGGCAGGGGGAGGGTTGGAAAGAGGGGGTATATCAGGGATATTGGTGGTGGGGAATGTGCACTGGTGGAGTGATAGGTGTTTGATCATTATGTGATTGTAACCCAAATATGAAAGCTTGTAACTAACTATCTCATGATAATTCAATAAAATTAAAAAAAAGAAGTGAAAGCTTCTGCACCTCAAAAGATATAGTGAACAGAATCCAAGACAGTCTACAGAATGGGAAAGGATATTCACCCAATACCCATCTGATAAGGGGTTGATATCAAGAGTTTACAAGGCACTTGTTGAACTCACAAAAAGAAAACATCCAACCCCATCAGAAAATGGGGCAATGAAATGAACAGAAACTTTCTCAAAGAAGAAATCTGAATGGCCAAAAGACATATGAAAAAATCCGAATGGCCAAAAGACACATTAGTGATACTCCTCATCACGGAGATGCAAATCAAAACAACAATGAGATACCATCTCACACTAGAGACTGGCCCACACCCAAAAGAACAAAAGCAACCGGTGTTGGCGTGGATGTGGGGAGAAAGGGACTTTCCTTCACTGTTGGTGGGAATGCCGACTGGTTCATCTCTTTTGGAAAACAGTATGGATGCTTCTCAAAAAATTAGAAATTGAGCTTCCATTTGACCCAGCAATACCACTTCTGGGAATATAACCCGGAGATGCAAAAAAGTATAATAGAAATGACATCTGCTCTTATACGTTCATTGCAGCACTGTTACAATATCCAGAATTTTGAAAAATCCCGAGTGCCCAGGAACAGATGACTCCTTAAAGAAACTTTTGTCCATCTATACAATGGAGTACTATGCAGCTGTTAGGAGAGGTGAAGTCATGAAATTTGCATATAGGTAGATCAACGTGGAAAGTATCATGTTAAGTGTAATGAGTCCAACAGAGAAGGACAGACATAGAATGATTGCACTCATGTGGAATATAAAGTAACAGAATGGTAGACTCAAGAACAGTAGAGGTAAGTACCAGGAGGATTACTTCACAGCTTAGAAGCCGGCCTTGCATGGTAGGGGAAAAAGCAGATCAGATAGAGAAGGGACAAGCAAGTAAAGGGTGCTAGAAGGGCCTGTTCTAGATGGGAGATGTGGGCTGAAAGTAGACTATAGACTGAACATCATGGTTATTCAATACCTCTACTGCAAACCACAACACCCAAAAAGAGAGAGAGAGAGCAAAAGGGAATGCCCTGCCACAGAGGTGGGGTGGGGTGAGAGGAGGATGGGGTGGGGTGGTGGGAGGGATGCTGGGACCATTGATGGTGGAAAATGGGCACTACTAGAGGGATGGGCACTCGACCACTGTATAACTGAAATGCAAGCACGGAACTTTGTAAGTCTGTAACTGCACCTCACAGTTTTTCACTAATAAAAAAATTTAAAAAAACATAGTAAGACCAACCAAAAATGGAGGTATAGGGCCAGGGAGGAGTCCAATGGGTAAGAGACTTGTCTTATGTCTGGCTGACCCACACTGGATTCCAGAACCACATATAACCCCCTGAGTACCACTAGGACAAATTCCTAAGCACAGAGCTAGGAATAAGCTCTGAACACTGTTTACCATGGCCCTAAAATTTAACAAAGTTTAATAAATAGAAGAAAAAGAGAGACATACACAAAGAACACAGACAGCAGGACCAGCACTGACCATCAAATAGCTATGACTGTATAACCACTGCCCAGGAGGATGGCACCCTGCAGTCCTGTTCCCACCTTCTGCCAAACCCATTTCTCATGCCCACTGCTCCTAAAATGATTAACTGTCTGTGGGATGCTAGGGGAACAGTGAGAGCTCTAATTATGACACATATCCCACCCACCCAAATCAAGAGACAAGAGAAACACCTGTAGCAAGTGGCCACCATGATGGATTGCGAGCACTTTTGAAAAGGACAGTGCTTCCTTCTAAGGCCTGTAGGTTAACCTTGAGACCACCATCTTGGGCTAGCCAATCCTGTAGTTCACAAAGGCTAGAATCCAAGAAGCTTCTCAAAAAGAAAATTACCTTCCTCACCTAACTACTGACTATGGGTCAGTTGGACTGGTAAAACCATCAAACATCTCCCAGTCACTTGGGCCTTATGGAGTCATAACTGGACAGTACAGAACTCTTCCCAGATGAACATCACAGGGAACATGGAAAGGGAGCAGTTACCATTTTGTGCAGGCCTTCTGTGTTGAATGGTGGTAATAAGGGACTTGGGGTTGTTTGGTACAGGTGAGAGACAAAAATGGGGGAGACACAGGAAGGCTGACATCAGGATTGCATAGCTATCTCTATTGTCTGACAAAGTTCAAGAAAGTCATAACATTTTTAAAATTCATTTAATTAAAGAACTATGATTTACAAAGTTATTGATAGTTGAGTTGTAGTCATATAATATTTCAACACCAATCTCCAAAAATGTTCACCAGTGTTCACATGCTTCAACCCATCCAACCTCCATCCCCACTTAATCTCTAACCTCTCACTTTGATAGACACATAGCTGCAGCTTAGAACGCATGTTTCCAGTGTTGTTGAGTCTGTGTTTTGGATATATATCTATGCAACTCTCCCACATAATCAGTATAACCAAAGTCCAAACTTCTGTTTCTTTATTACTTCCCTTTTTCTTCTTCTTTTTCCCCTTGATTTCTTTCCTTATCTGTCATCCCCACTAAAGTCTGGGGTTTAGTGTCATCCCCACCAAAGTCTGCATTGCCCCCTTTACTATGTCACATTTTAGAGGGTCATATTCTTGAGAGTGTGGTGTGAGCAATATAGTGAATATGTGTTGGTCAGGTGTGGTGTATGTGAGTGTGCATAGTAAGTGTGGGTGTTATATATAGGGGATGATGAATGTGAAGAACAGTATGGGAAAAGGTGGTGGCATGGGGTTGGTGTTCTTAGTAATTATCCAGATCTGCAGCTTGAGCTTGTGCCACCTGATTTGGCCACATGGAAGTGGAAGAGACACCCAGTAGATACACTATTAATTTTAGACTGCTAGCTCACAAGGTGCAACCTGAGTAAGAAGAAGTAAGGCACAGCTTGATGAAGAGGCTGCTAATGGATCCTGTTTGGCTTTTAAAAGCTTTTCTAAGAAAAGAACTGAAAGACAGAGACACCACTAAAAAATTTAAAAAGAGAGAGAATTAGAGACCGATATCCCTGATGAACTATGACTATAAAACAAAGCTCCTGGAAGAGATAGATGCAGAATCTCCTACCCCCATGCCAGGCTGTCTTCACTGGGCCCCTTTGGAGGGGGGCAGGTTTAGTTTCCCTCCCCACCCCAAGCAGAGCCCCAGCAGCCGAAAACCTCCAGAACCCAGTCACAGCCATACTCAAGGCCACTCTCCACAGGCTCGGACGAGCCTCACCCATGAAGGAACTGACAGAGGAACCCAGGTACACAGGACCCCTGGCTGAGATCTCTAAGCCTGCTGGGATCGGGACTGGGCCTCCTCCACCCAGACCCACGTTTTTTTTCCAGTAGCTTGACAGTCACACCCACAAACTGCCCCCCCAGACCCCCCCCGTGCCATGTAATCTCATCAATGACCAAGATCCAGAGACTATAAAATTAAGCTCACGGAAGACAGCAACACAATTTTTCCTGGACCTCTTTATTTTTATTTTATTTTATTTTAATTTATTTTATTTTTTTCCCTGCAGAGCAGAGCCTGGCAAGCTACCCGTGACCTATTTGGTATGCCAAAAACAGTAACAACAACATGCTCTTCATGTTCCTGGAGCGGGCAGACACCACTAGGCTATACTAGCACACAACAGGGACAAATGAAGACGTTACTGGTGCCTGCTTGAGCAAATCGATCAACAACAGGATGACAGTGATACAGTGATCCCTGATGAACACAGATGCAAAGATCCTCAACAAAATACAAGCAAATAGAATCCAACGACTCATCAAAAAGATCATACACCATGACCAAGTAGGATTCATCCCAGGGAAGCAAGGATGGTTTAACACTCACAAGTCAAGCAACATAATACACCACATCAATAAAAGAAAAGACAAAACTATATGATCATATCAATAGATGCAGAGAAAGCATTTGACAAGTTCCGGCATCCATTTATGATAAAAACAACAAAATGGGAGTTCAAGAAACTTTCCTCAGTATAGTCAAAGTCATATACCACAGCCCACAGCAAGCATTATTTTCAATAGGGAAAACCTAAAAGCCTTCCCTCTAAAACTGGGACAAGACAATGTTGCTCACTCTTGCTGCTTCTATTCAATATAGTACTGGAAGTACTTTCAATAGCAGTTAGGCAAGAAAAAGATATCAAGGGCATCCAGAAAGGAAAGGAAGAAGTCAAGCTATCTCTATTTGCAGATGACATGGTACTATACTTAGAAAATCTTCAAGACTACAAAAAAACTTCCTAGAAACAATAGATTTGGATAGAAAAGTAGCAGGTTACAAAATCTATACACAAAAGTCCATAGCTTTCGTTTTTACAAATAATGAAAGAAAAGAAAGAGATTCACAACTGTGCCTCAGAGAAAAATCAAGTACCTCAGAATCAGCTTAACTAAATAAAAGTGGACACTTATTTCAGGAAATGGAGACACATCCCCTCTTCACGGATTAAAAGGATAACACTAACAAAACAGCAATACTCCTCAAAGCATTGTACAAATTCAACACAGTCCCTACAAGTACCATGATATTTTTCAAAGAAATAGAAATAGAAATAGAAAAAACACTCCTGAAATTCATGTGGAACAATAAGTCCCCATGAATAGATAAAGCAATCCTTGGGGAAAAGGCATAACCTTCCCCAACTTCAAACTGTACTACAAGTGACTGTAACTAAAACAATATGGTATTGGAATAGAAACCTGCAGAGCAAAGGAATAGAGTTAAATATACTGGCACAGACTCTGAAATATATAATACTTAATTTTTGATTAAGGAACAAGAAATGTGAAATGGAGCACGGAAAGCCTCTTCAACAAGTGCTGCTGGGAAAACTGCGGAGTTACATGCAAAAAGAAAAAAATGAACTCACACCTCTAACACAGGCACAAAATTCAGATCAAAATGGATTAAAGACCTCAAAATCAGATATGAAACCATAAGGTACATGGAGGAAAATGTAGGCAGAACCTTCCAGGACACTGAACGTAAAGGCATCTTCATAGATGAAACACCACTGAGCAAGTGGAAACAAGCATAAACAAATGGGACTACATTAAGCTAAGAAGCTTCTGTACCTCAAAAGAAACAGTGATCATGAAGAATCTGGGCGTTCCGGTAAGCACCACAAGCCGGAGATTGCTCCGGACCCCAGACCGGGCCAACAATACCAGGGAGCCAGACGGAGAAGGTACAGCCAGCATGCCTTCCCCAAATGGAGCCCCGGCGACACTGAGCTTCTACTAACAGGGCTCCAGGGTGCATCTCCAAACCGCATGGCCGCATAAGCAGCTGTGCAACCTTTCCTGAAAAATGAAAACATACAATCTAATGATGCCATCCAACATGTCTGACTGTTGGAGGAAAACCTCCAAATAATGATAGTGAGATTCCTGTTGAAAATTGAATGTAATCAAAGTAAGGAAAGAGTAAAGTGGAAATTGTCTGCCACACAGGCAGAGGGGGAGTGGGAGGGGGGGTATGTGGGGATTTTTGGTGGTGGATCAAATATGAAAACTTTGTAACTGTATCTCACAGTGATTCAATAAAAAATAAAATTAAAAAAAAAGAAACAGGGGGCCAGAGCGATAGCACAGCGGGTAGGGCGTTTGCCTTGCACGCGGCCGACCTGGGTTTGATCCCCGGCATCCCATATGGTCCCCCAAGCACCGCCAGGAGTAATTCCTGAGTGCAAAGCCAGGAGTAACCCCTGAGCATCGCTGGGTGTGACCCAAAAAGCAAAAAAAAAAAAGAAACAGTGACCAAGATACAGAGACAGCCTACAAAATGGGAAAGATTATTTACCTAATACCCATCAGATAAGAATTTAATCACTTGTATCACTTGTCATCCCATTGATCTTCGATTTGCTTGAGCGAGTGCAATAACGTCTCCATTTGTCCTTGTCATGTGCTAGTGTAGCCCAATGGTATCTGCTCACTCCAGGAACATGAAGAGCCTCAAACTGTTCATTCAGGGTTTTGACAAAGAAGTCTGACCGTCTCGTAGGTGGGCAGCCACGCGGTCTTTTGATGTCCCATGGAATCCAGTCGGTAACAGCTCTAGTCCAGCAGTCGTTTCTGAACTGCATTATGTGTCCGGCCCATCTGATTTTTGACGCCTTGGCAAACAAGACAGTGTCCCTGATTCATGATCGTTGATGGAGGTTGGAACTCCGGATTCCTTCTCTCATTTGAGTGAAATATGATACTCCAAGCATAGCTCTTTCGATTCCTCTTTGGGATACCTGAATAGCATTCCCATCCTGTTTTCATAGGGCCCAGGTCTTTGAGGCATATGTTAGTGCAGGAAGAATGGTGGAGTTGAAAAGATGTGCCCAGAGCCGTAGGTTCTTTGTCCTCTTAACCACTTCTTCGATGTTCTTGAAGGCGTTCCACACTCCTCTCTTCCTCCTGCACAGTTCTGGTGCCAAGTCGTTCCTCATATTAAGTTCTCGACCCAGGTACACATAGCTGCTGCATTCGGAAATGTTCATTCCGTTGAGAGCAAATGGAACGTCAAGGACCAATTTGTTTTTCATGAACATTATTTTGGTGAGAAGTTAATATCTAAGATATATAAGGCACTGGTGGAACTTTTCAAGAAATAAAATCCAACCCCATCAAAAAATGGGGAGAAGAAATGAACAGAAACTTCCTCAAAGAACTACAAATGGCCAAAAGGCACATGGAAAAATGCTCTACATAGCTAATTATCAGGGAGATGCAGATCAAAACAACAATGAGATATTATCTCACACCAAAGAGACTGGCACACATTCAAAAGAACAAGAACAACCAGTGCTGGCGTGGATTCGGGGGGAAAAATTGGTCCAGCTTATTCAAAGAAATAGACAAAATATTCCTGAAATTCATATCAAACAATAAAACCTCAGGAATACTAAAGCAATCTTTGGGAAAAGAAGATGGAAGGAATCACCTTCACCAACTTCAAACTGTACTACAAAACTACTGTAATTAGAAGCATATTGATTTTGGAAAACAATATGGGCATTTCTCAAAAAAACTAGAAATTGGGCTTCCATATGACCCAGTAATGTCTGAGAACAGTTCAAGGTACTATGATACCTCTATACAATACAGGTGTTAGAAAAAGATGAAGTCATGAAATTCGCTCATAAATGAATGGACATGGAGATTATCATGCTAAGAGAAATGAGTCAGAAGGAGAGGGACAGACATAGAATTATTGAAAATTATTGAACTCATTTGTGGGATATGAAAGAACATAGTATGAGACTAACACCCAGGGAAAATAGAAACAAGGTTTAGGAAGACTGGTCCACAGTTGGAAGCCTGCCTAAAAGGCAACTGGGATAGAGAAGGGACCATTATGACAATGATGGTTCTGAATAGGAGATGTGTGCTGAAAGTGGGTAAAGGACCGAACATGATGGCCTTCAGTATCTATATTGAAGATAAATAATGCCCAAGAGGAGAGAGAGAGAGAGAGAGAGAGAGAGAGAGAGAGAGAGAGAGAGAGAGAGAGGCAGGCTGAGGAGAGCTGGGGGTGAGAGAGGGAAACTGGAGATATTGGTGGTGGGAAATGTTCACTGATGGAGGGATGGGTGTTGGAACATTATATAACTGAAACTAATCATGAAAGCCTTGTAACTATATCTCACAGTGATTAAATAAATATAAATAAAATATATAAAAATTAGGCATTTAATAAATTTTTAAAAATAAAAATAAATTGTATGCAACAAAAGAAAAGCCCTGGAAAGCCCTGAGTAATTCTGCAAGGCTAAGATTGTACTACCTTTTTCTACATCTATCTACCTACCACTTTCTATATCTACTTGCTTTCATTATTTTCTATTCCCCTCTTCCTTCCCCCTCTACTTTCCTCCAACTTCAAACCTCTGTCTCTCAAAATTTCTGTCCCTCTTCTCCCAACCCTCCTTTCAAATCTCCCAAGGTACCTCCATATAGAGTCAGTTTCCTTTACAAACATCCAACATCTCTCCCTTGACCCCTTTTGCCCTTCTTTTCCCCCCAACACTCATAATCAAGTTAAACTAGTTCATTCCACTGCTCACCCCTTCCCCTCTGAAAGAAACTGGTGAAAACTAGGGGAAGAATACAAAAGAAAACAGGGTAACAGAATGTCAGGGGGAAAAGTACTGTCATGTCTGGTGCCACAGCGCCATCCAGTGGAATGTGAAAAGACCAGACAGCACAGACGTACCTTCTGCCGGGCACACTCAGCAAGGCTTATCAGCAAAAGGCTTAGCTGTTGGCAAAGAGTTCCCCAGTTCCTTCCCTGGGGAGCAGAGGCATGCATTCACCTAAGGGTGGAAACCTATGGGCAAGCTATGGAGTTTTCGACCCTAGAGCCAATGGGCAGGCAGCCCATAAGAATTTGTGGTGCTTCTCAGAAACCAAAGAGAAATTCTCTCACCAATAATTTTATCATGGGAACAAGGCCACTCCAATATTTGATTTGCCATCATTGGAACTGAGAGTAAAATCTAGATGGCACTTATGTAAAACTTATATTTAAAAAAAAACAAAGACCTTTGTTCTAGAAAGAAATGGACTTACTTCAGAAAAATGATAATTGTTTGAAAATTAAATATTAAAAAATTAAACCTGTGGAAAAATAATCCCCCTAACTATAATCTTGAAACCTATATAATTCCAGAGGGCAAGAAAAGTTGAGTTCTTAGTAAGTAACCAGCCAGTATAAAAGCACTTAGGAGAGAATACGATAAAATAGACATCTAGGGCAGTAAGGGCAAAACTAGAATAGGAAATTGTCATAATGTTACTTAAATCTCAATAGTGCCCGCTCATTGGCTATGTATAATATCCTAATCTCTGATCTTAATGTACCTATTAAATTTTGATGTACTTCCCAATTGTTCTTAATGTCTATGACAACTTAAACAATAACTCACATGTTGAATTTGGTTGTGGGAGGATATTGTATCAAATACAGGGCTCACACTTGGGGCTTCCCAGTCTGGGAAAAAAAAAAGAATCTGTGGTGCTAGTGCTGGGTTTCCATGTCAGTCATTTTTTTTTAATAATGTAGGAGTACTGCTATTTTTTCAGCCATTGATTAAACTGATTGAATTGGGCATGAACTCCACATTACTTTTTTTAATTCTATTCTGAATGCTAATTTTATTTTATTATTTCCCCCCCTTTTTTTTGATTCACCATGAGATACATTTACAAAGCTTTCATGTTTGAGCTTTGGTCATACAATCATCAAACACCCATCCCTTCACCAGTGCACATTTTCCACCACCAGGTATTCCCTCCCACACCCCGTTCCAACCCTTCCCCTGCCTGTGTGGCAGACAATTTCCCCATACTCTCTCTCTACTTTGGCTACATTCGATATTTCGACACCAGTCTCACCACCACTCAAATCTGCCAAAAAGGCAATGCTAGATGATTTGTTTTAAATTGCTTGTTATGGATAGAATATAATGTCCAGGAAATTCTGTGTCGTTCTCTTCCGGGAGCTTTAGTTTATAGTCTCTGGGTCTTGCTGGTTGATGAGATTACATGGCTGGGGAGGAGGGGGGCAGATTGTGGGTGTGACTGCCAAGCTACTAGAAAACTGGGGACCTGGGGGGAGGAGTCCCAGTCCAGATCCAAGTGGGCTTGGAGATCTCAGTCATAGATTACTGCATATCTGGGTTTTCCTGCTGGTCTGCTCTCTGGTGAGGTTCATCCTGTATTGGGGTCTTGGGTGAGGCGCATCCAAGCATGTGGAGAGTGGCCTTGGGTATGGTGGTGCTTGAGTTCTGGAGGTTTTTGGCTGCTGGGGTTCTGTTTGGAGCGGGGAGCATTTCAGTCATTTTGGGTCTACCCCATGACAGCATCTCACCACTGAATGCATACTAAGGTAAAGTTTTCAGGGGAGTTTTAGATGGCCTCTTTGGAATCAGGAGGCCAGTTTTTCTCACAGGGTGTCATTGAGAAATCACTGTTTCTGGAGGGTCTGATCATTTGCATTGGACAATCCTGGGCAACTCCCTGTGGCAGCCATTTTGGACAACTCCTGGGGTTTCCTAGTCTTTGTCTTCAGGGTGCTGTATGGATCAGTTTCCACTGTCTGGAGTCTGGGTCCCTTGATAGGATGAACTTTCTGGACAAGAGTGGAGTAACAAGGGTGGAGCAGACCTTTTGGGGAACACTGGATATTCTCTCTCACCTATCTATAAGGGACATTGACTTCAACCCTGCCCAAAGCAATTCTAACTCTGCTCTTGCCTCAGAAACAATGTCCACGTGATGGCACTGTGACTACACAAAAGACCTGTTATCTTCCTCCTCCTTCCCACACCAAGTCCCTGCCCATTCCCTGTTAGAACTTCTACAGAGCTGGTAGGCTTTTACTTGCCTTGCAAGTAGCTGACTGGACCCAGGTTAGATCTTGGCTTCTCATATGGTCCCTGGAATAATTCCTGAGTGCAGAACCAGGGGTAACCCTTGAGTGTGACTCAAACTCAAAAAAAAAAAAACAACCCCACCAATAAAAGCATAAAATATAGTAATAATAGCACTGTAGCACTGTCATCCCATTGTTCATCGAGTGGGGACCAGTAATATCTCCATTGTGAAACTAGTTACTGTTTTGTTTTGTTTTTTAATTAAAATTTTTATTAGTGAATCACCAGGAGGTACAGTTACAGACTTACAACTTTTCGTGCTTGTGTTTCAGTCATACAATGCTCGAGTACCCATCCCTGCACCAGTGCCCATTCTCTACCACCAATGATCCCAGTATCCCTCCCACCCTCCCTGTTTTTGTCATATGGAATACACCACGGGTAGCTTGCCAGGCTCTGCCGTGTGGGCAGGATACTCTCAGTAGCTTGCCGGATTCTCCAAGAGGGACGGAGCAGTCAAGGCACCATATATGTTCCTCTAAGTACAACCAGTAGAGATCCCTGAACACAGCCAAGAGCAAGCCCTCAACACTGGTAAGTGTGACACTAACATTTAACGAATCACAAATTACGAAATCTCTGTTAATTGTCGATTTCTCGAGCGGGCTCAGTAACCTCTCCATTCATCCTTTCCCTGAGATCTTAGAAGTCTCTCTGGACTTGGTCCTCCCAAGGATGTTGCTCTGGAGACTCTTTAAGGGTCAGGAAAATGAGATCCAGCTTGTAACTGGATTTAGCATATGAATACATCATGGGAAGCTTGCAAGGTTGTCCCATGTGGGCAGGAAACTCAGAAGCTTGCCAGTTTCTCCCAGAGGGAGAAGTAGGTTATAAGATATCGCTTCTGGGAGCTTGCTTTTAAGTCTCTGGATATTGACCGTTGATCGAATTACACACACCTGGGTTCCTCTGCTGGTACCTTCATGTGTGAGGCCTGTCCGAAGATTTAACAAAATTTTAAAAATAAAAGAGAAAGAAATACACTCAAAGACAGAACACAGACACCAGAACCAGCATTGATCATCAAACACAAGTAAGACTATAACCACTGCTCAGGAAGCTGGCACAATGCAGCCCCTGCCCCCTCTTTCTGCCAAAACAGTAATTCATGTCACTTTCCCATATCTCATAGTCCCTGGGACAGCAGGTGAGCAGGTGAGGCAGGCAGGCCCTTCCATGGAATGGCCCCCATAGAAATGAAGTTCCTGGGAAGCAATAAGACCAATAGCTCAAGGCTGCAAAAAGCCCACCTAGTGAGCTCAGGCCTGATGATAAGACCCCTTACCTGGAGTCAAGAGCCCCAGAAAAGGCTGGATTCCACCTCTGAGAGAAATTACAGGAGGAACAAGTGCCAGGAAATGAATTTCAAAGAAGATCATAGACCACTCCCACTTGGCAACTACTCTAGCAAAGGCTAAGTAGAAGTCCCATATTGAGGCAGCTTGGAAAAAACTATAAAAACCACCTTTAACAAAGAAATGCTGCAGGATTCCATGTGCTGCTTGTACCCAAGTAGCCATGTACATGTGGCACCCTCATCTCCCCTCTTGAGATGTATACTGGGACTCTGTGTCTCTGAAGATGGCACATGAGCCTGTCTGTCTCTGTCTCTCTGTCTTTGTCTCTCTCTTTCCCCTGCCCTCCCTTCATCTTCTTCCAAAAAGCTACCAAATATAACATTTACTTCACTGCTTGTCTACTCCTCAAATGCCCCTCAAATTCTTTTCTTCGAGACTGGACAAAGTACCTGGTAACCCTGGGTAAGTCCTAGGAACGACCTTCCTTTCCTTCAAAGAGAAATCCCTCACTCCAGTCTGAGTCCTTGGCTCCCCTAGAAATTGGGTGTCAGGGATCACCTCCTATGTCTATGATGTAGACAGGCAGGCAGATAGGGAAGGCCCCCTCCCAAGGCAATGGCAGTAAATTTCCTGGGAAGTAAAAGCCCTGAATTTTCGAAAGCCAACCTTGCAGAAAACAGGAACAAAGGCCTGATAAGACCCTTACCTGGCACCAGCAACAGACCCAGAGAAGCTCCAGCAGAAACAAAAGGCCAGGAAAAGAATTTCAAAGACCATCACCACTCCCAACCCCTTGGTAATCTCCTTAGCAAAAGACTATTACCTAGATAGAAGTCCCACGTTGGGGCAGGTTGGAAAATCCCTATAAAAGCCACCTTAAACAAAGGAAGGACAAGCATATGCTGCCTGAACCTATGTGCTGATTGCGCCCACGTGGCTGAGCACATGTGGTGCCCACATCTCCTCTCTTGAGATGTGTACTTTCATGCTCCCATGCCTAATGCTGGGATGTGTGTAGGGGCTTCTCAGTCTTTGGGGGAGCCCACACTCTTCCTTGGGTGTGGTACTCTCTCTCTCCTCTTTCAAAATTGAAACTTCCAAATAAAATCTGTTTTACTTCACCATTTGTCTACTCCTGAAATTCGTTTCTCTTAGGTGAGGCAAGAATCCAGTAACCCTGGGTCCCAGGTGGCCGAGGAGGATTGTGAGAAAGAGACCCTCTTTCTCCTCCTCGTTTACATGAGCCACATGAGCCACCTTCAACAAAGAAAGCGCACCCATATGCTGCCAGAGCCTTTGTGGTGCCTGAGCACATGTGTCGCCGCATTGCATTTCCCCTGTTGAGATGTGTACTTTCATGCTTTCGTGTCTAATGCTGGGATGTGTGTAGGGGCTCTCTCCGCCCAGGCTCTCTCTTGAGCAGGTTACTCTCCACTCTCTCCCACTTTCTCTCCCTCCTTCTCTTCAAAGGCTCCAAATAAAAACTGTGTAATTTCACTGCTTGTCTACTCCTGGAATTCTTTTCTGCGAGGCGAGCCAAGAACCCAGTAACACTGGGTCCCAGGTGGCAGAGGCAGATTGGGAGAAAGTGACTGTCTTTCTCCTCCCCCACTTCACAGGAGTCACCTGTGGGGCCCACTGACATCACTATGACAGGCTTTGTGGCCTCTGAGTTACTTAGGCCTCTTCCAGGAACAAGAAACTAGCTCATTTCTGGTAAACAGGGTGGAGGGTCACAAAGTGTTAAAGCAGAAAAACCAGATGCTTTTGTCAAAGATTAGGTGCCAGGAATGACATTAGGTCTCTGGAATGTAACCATCAGGAAGTGGGCTGGATTGCAGGCCAAAACAACAAAAGGGGCTGGAGCTACAGCAGGGTGGGTAGGGCATTTGCCTTGCACACAGCCAACCCAAGTTCAATTCTCAGCATCCCATATGCCCCCCCACCAGCACTGCCAGGAGTAATTTCCTGAGTGAAGAGCCAGGAGTAACCCCTCTGCATCGCTGGATGTGACATAAAAAGCAAATATCTATGTACTCCATAGATAATAGAAAATTGCTGAGTAATGCTTATTTGCTAAAATGAAAGTGTAAGAACTTGCTGAGCCTTTCTCCTGCCGTGCGAGATTGACCCCAGAGGCAACTGAACTACTTTGGACACGAGCAGCGCCCCCAAAATGCCTCCAAACTGTGTGCTCAGAGCTACTGGCCTGGGCGCCGCCAGCAGGGTATGGTCTTTTCTCTCTCAATTCTTTCTTTTTGAATGCAGCGAGGCAACAGCCAGTTTTTAGACTATGCAGGAAGCCCTGGAAAGCCGATGGGGCGGGACTTCCGGATCCGTCCTGTGCCAAGGATGTTTAAGCACAGAGTCATGTGGGTTCGCTCCTTTCTCCTGCTGCGCGAGATCGACCCCAGAGGCAACTGAACTACTTTGGACACGAGCAGCGCCCCCAAAATGCCTCCAAACTGTGTGCTCGGAGCTACTGGCCTGGGCGCCGCCAGCGAGTGATGCAATTAACAAAAGAATTTTCCCTGGACTTCATATAGAAATCCAATCGCAGCCGCGTGACCTAATATCTCTTGATTGTCAGCAACGTGTAAATGTTCCTTCTTAGCAGGGCTTACCGTGGGGGGAAACTCCAAACAATAGTACTTAGGTTTTTGTTGAAGGGTAAAAGATTGTAGCGATAGAATTTTAGGCAGAATTTTCCCTGGACTTTATATAGAAACCCAAAACCGCGCGGCCGCTGCCGCGGACGCGCGACCTAATGTCATCTAATCATCAGCAATATGAAATGGTTCCTTTGTAACGGGCTGGACTTTGGGGGGACCATAATAGGGTTAAAGTTTGTAGTGGCGTGTAATTTCTGGCTGTACTTTCCCTGGACTTTATACAGAAATTCAAAGCCGCGAGGCCGCTGCCATGGCCGCGCAACCTAATGTCATTTAATCATCACCAATATGAAATGGTTTCTTTTTAACGGGTCGGACTTTGGTAGGAAATCCTAACAAGAATAGTAAGTCTTTTGCTGAAATATTGAGGGCAATCAAAGTGGTAGCCATCTCTATAGACTGAACTAAGCCATATCCCCACGCCAGCTGAGAAGAAATATCCTTCTTTCTCGGGAAGAAACGCGGCGTGGCGTTAACCATAGTATGATGTCCATTAAGCTGACACGGACCTGGTGGCGTGGGAATGGGATACAAGGGAATAAATTATGTACTTGGAACAGCGGGACGCTGGTGGAATCTCGAGCTGGGGTCGATACCAGCGCACTAGTTTTGGTTCCAGAAACTGCTTGCAGACATTCTACCAGACTATCAACTAAGCCAGAGCCCCACGCCGGCTGATGATGGGAAATAACCATCTTTTTTGGTTTTTTTTTCCCTTTGTCAGGCAGCGTGGTGATTACTAAACAGGCGTGAACTCGGTGGCGCGGGATGAGGGGGGAAAAAATAGAAAAGTTATGTAACAAACAGCAGGACTTAATATCTCTACATTCTCAGCAATGGAGAGCTATCAAATGCTTCCTTGACAGTAGGACTGTCTTTTCTTTTTGGGGGGGAAACCCCAGCAACAATAGTGAGTTATGTGTTGAAACATGGACTGTAACCAAGATAAAGCGTAAACGAAGTGAAACTTATCACTTACAAGGGCGGGGACTGGGGGGTCGGAAGGGGGCGGGAGGGGGTGGGAGGTATAATGGGGTGGTTGGTGATGAAATATGGGCACTGGTGAAGGGAAGGGTGTTTGAATATTGTATAACTGACATAATCCTGAGAACTATGTAACCCTCCACATGGTGATTCAATAAAATTTAAATTAAAAAAAATTAAAAAAATAAAATAAAAATAAAAATAAAAACTTGCTGAATCTAGTGCTTGGGGTGCTTGTTGAAACCCACTGCATCAGGCGGATACATGGACACCAGCTAGCTGGAACAATAAACTTGGTTATGTGATTTTCATTATCTCTGCTGTTCTCTGTCCTTGAGGGGTGGTCAACTCCAGATCCTAACAGGCACAACACGCGCACACACACACACAAGACAGGCACAACACACACACACACACACACACGAGACAGAGACAGGCACAACACACACACACACACACACACATGTTTTCTTTTGGAGTTCGGGGCCCTCAGCCTTGCTGCTCTCAGGCAAGGTTGAAGGTCCCGACATGGACATGTTGACCTGAATAAACCCCGTGTGTTTGCAGAAAGAATTGTCTCGGCCCCTCCCACCGGCAGAGACCTGCTCCACCCCTAACAGATTGGGAGAAAGTGGCTGTCTCTCCTCCCTGCCTCACATTAGCCATCTGTGGGGGCCTACAGATTTCAGCATCTTCTTACTGGTGGGACCCCCTGGGCAAGCATGGGAACTCTGTGGCCCTGGGCCAACAGCCTACAAGACTCTGTTTCCAGGTCAGCCATTTTGGGTTTAGTGAGAAAAAGCAAATCCCCACAGCTACTAGAGCCATCTGCTAGGTCAGTCTTTCAGATGAGTTCTGAGAGGCCATCCTGTACACAGGAAGCCAGTTTCCTCACAGGGCACTCTCCAAGAACTCACTGATAATGGGGTGTCCTACCATTTACTCTGGACAGTTCTGTGTCATTTTCAGGTGGCAGCCATTTTGGACTACTCCTCTACTCTTGAAGTAATTGCTTAGTTTTCTTCCCCAGGGAGCTAAAAGGGTCTGCTTACAGCTGTCCAGGAATACAGAACCTATATGGAACCTATGAACTGGATAGGAGTGAAGTGAAGAGGGTGGGGCAGGTTTTTGGAAGACAATGGAAATAACCCCACCCCGCATAACCAACACAAACTGCTATCTCCAACCCTGACCCCCAAAGCAACCCTAGACCTGGTAGTTGTCTCTGAAACAAGGTCCACACGATGGCACTGTGGCTACATAAAAAAAAAATCTACCTGCTACATCTAAATCTACCTTCACACTTTCACCGGGCCTTAGGGCTTGTAAACTTTCCCTGGTGTTTTTTTTTTTTAAAAAAACACCTCCATCAATGAAATAAATAATAAAATAATAATAAGGTTTTATAATGATAAATTGGATATATTTTTATAAAATTGGATCTATTCATGTATTCAAATGTCACATATGTATTGTAGGTCTACAATATGTTTACTATATGCTAAAAAACTACTTTGGTATCGAAACAGGCAGGCAGGTAGATAGGGATGGGATCCCCATGGCAATGAACTCTTGGGAAGTAATAATATCAACTAGGTATTATTTACTAGTAATATTATTAGCTAGTAATAATACCAACCAAATAATATTATTAGCTAATAACAATATAGCTAGTAATATTATTAATTACTACTGTTCTATTGTTTTGTCTATTATTTATTAATAGTAATGTTATAAGCTAATAATATTGTTAGCAGTTGTATTCATAGTAGTAATATTATTACTAGTAATAGTAATGTATGGACTGGAGCTGATAGCACAGCAGGTAGGGAATTCGCCTTGCAAGCAGCCAATACGGGTTCGATTCCTCTGTCCCTCTTGGAGAGTCGGGCAAGCTACAGAGAGTATCCTGCCCGCATGGCAGAGCCTGGCAAGCTACCTCTGGTGTATTTAATATGCCAAAAACAGTAACAAGTCTCACAATGGAGACATTACTGGTGCCCGCTCAAGCAAATCGATGAACAATGGGACAAGAGTGCTATAGTGGAATAGTAATGTATAATAAAGCAATTTGCAATATTATTAGCTAGTATAATATCATTATTGTTATATTAGCAACTAAGGCTTTCAGGACCCACCATGTGCACAGACATTAAGGCCTGATTATGCCCTTTACTTGGCAGTACAGACCCAGAGAAGGCTGGAACCCCCTTCTGAGAGAAGCTCCAACAAGAAAAAAGGCTAGGAAAAGAATTTCAAAGATCTTCAACCACCCCCAATTCTACCCCTTGTCAACCAACCTAGCAACGGACTCTTACCTAGGTAGAAAGCTTCATGTGTGGCAGCTTGGGAGAACCCCTATAAAAGCCGATTTAAACAAAGAAATTTCAGGCATAAACTGCTCAAGCCCAAGTGCTCCCTGTGCTGCTGAGCACATGTGGTGCCCAAGCACTTGTGTCCTCCACATCTCCCCTCTTGAAATGTGTACTTTCATACAGATGCAGGCAGGCAGGTAGATAGAGAAGAAACCCTCCCCGCCCAGCAGCAATGGCAATTAATTTCCTGGGAAATAATAATAGCCCTGAAGTTGCAAAGAGTCAACTTTGCAGAAAACAGAAACAAATGAAGCCCTGTTAAGACTTCATCTGGCACCAGCAACAGCTGCAGAGAAGCTGGACCCCACTCCAGGAGAAGCTCTAGCAAAAACAAAAGGCCAGAAAAAGGAATTTCAAAGATCTACAACCACTCCCCTCCCTAGCAAGGGACATTTACCTAGGTAGAAGCCCCATGTTGGGGCAGGTTGAGAAAACTATAAAAGCCACCTTGAACAGAGGAACAGTGCATATGCTAACCAAGCCCCTGGGCTGCTTGTGCCCACATGACCAAGCACATGTGGCACCTGCATCTACCCTCTTCCCTCTTGAGATGTCTACTTCCATACCTTCATATCTAATGCTGGGATGTTTTTAAGGGCTCTCTCAACCTATGGAAAAGTCTGTGTTTTCTCTTGAGCAGGTTACTCTCTATCTCTCTCACCTTCTCTCTGTCCTTTCCCTTCCTAAAAACCTCCAAATAAAATCTGTTTTACTTCACGGCTAATCTACTACTGAAATTCTTTTCTGGAAGGTAAGACAAGAACCTGTAAACTCTGGATCTCAGGGTGGCAGAGGCAGATCAGGAGAAAGTGACCATTTCTTTCCTCCCCACCTCACTTAAGTCACCCATAGGGTCCATCAATTTCAATGCCTTCATACTTAAACGCTGGGATATATACTAGGTCTCTCTCTCCACTCTTGGAAAAGCCTAGGTTCTAGGTTCTCTCTTGAGCACTATATTTTCTCTCTCTCTCCTTTCCCCTCCTCTCTCTCTCTCTCTCTCTCTCTCTCTCTCTCACCCTTCCTCAAAACTTCCAAATATAACCTATGTTAACTACACTGATCCTTTCCTCCTGCAAGTTTTTTCCATGAGGGAAAGATGAGAACCCAAAAGGCCTGAGTCAAGTTTAAAGTCTAGGACTGACTTTCCTGTTCTGAAAGGAGCAAGGCTCACAGCAGACTCATCAGTCCAAGATTTCCCCAGCCATTCATTCCCCTAGTGGGAGAAGTGGGTGGATCTGGAGAAAACTGCAGATCCCCTTCTGGAGGCTGCCACCTCTCTTCCCCCCACTTTATATAAGTCACCAAGGGATACCACTGGGCTTCCTTTATGCACACATTCTTCGGTTAAGCACAGATCCAAGAGTAAAG
This sequence comes from Sorex araneus, assembly GCF_027595985.1. Classification (NCBI taxonomy): domain Eukaryota; kingdom Metazoa; phylum Chordata; class Mammalia; order Eulipotyphla; family Soricidae; genus Sorex; species Sorex araneus. The sequence continues at coordinate 149,706,666 of NC_073313.1, forward strand.
TCTTGAACGTTGTTCAGTGTGGCCTTAAAATTTAACAAGTAAGAAAGAAAGAAAGAAAGAAAGAAAGAAAGAAAGAAAGAAAGAAAGAAAGAAAGAAAGAAAGAAAGGAAGGAAGGAAGGAAGGAAGGAAGGAAGGAAGGAAGGAAGGAAGGAAGAAAGAAAGAAAGAAAGAAAGAAAGAAAGAAAGAAAGAAAGAAAGAAAGAAAGAAAGAAAGAAAGAAAGAAAGAAAGAAAGAAAGGAAGGAAGGAAGAAGGAAAGAAAGAGAGAAAAAGAGACTCATACACATAGCATGACCAGTACTGACCATCAAACAGCCATAACTGCATGACCACAGTCCAAGAGGCAGGCACCCTGCAGCCCCTGCCCCCTCCTTTGCCAAACCCCTATCTTATGTTTACTGCTCTTGGACACCAGGGAAGCAGTGGGGGATTCAATTATGACACAGTGTACACACACTCCAGGTTGCTAGTGGCCATCACGCTGGCTTGCCAGGCACTTTTGGATAGGACAGTGCTTTCTCTCAAAGCCTGTGGCATCAGCGTGAGATCACCAACTTGGGAAAACCAACCCTGCAGTCCACAAAGGCTAGAATCCAGGAGATCTCTCCAAAAGGAGATTACCTTCCTCACTTAACCACTGACTATGGGCCAGCTGGCCTGGCAAAACTATCAAACAACCCCCAAAGATTATGATGCAGGAACAGCATCAGCAGTTCTCTGTGTTTGTCTGATTCTCAAATTCTTCAATATTTTCAAGAATGAACATACTGAAAGAGGAAGCCTCAGTTTCCCTTGTCAGTGAGAGATAAAGCCATAGTTTCCTCTCTCCAGATTTTCCAACTCTCCCCCATCAACCTGAAACACATTCCACCCCCAAGGTTCTGTTTTATCATTCCCAGGGCTTCACAAGAACATAAAACTCTGCTCTGGTGTCTAGGCTAGTGGGAAAACAGAGATAATTGACAATTAGGCCTGGAAGATTTGTTTCCCCTTGCTAGTGAAGGAGCCACAGTTATCTCTTGCCACCTTTCCCCCATTGATTTGACACATATTTCATTCCCAAAGTCCTGCCCAGTGTTCCTAGAGATTTCCAAGACCATAAAACTCTGTCCTAGAGCCTAGGCCCACAGGTAGACTAAGTAAGATAAGGTGCAAGAATGCTCAGCTAGACATCCTTGTGATTTTCTGGCATCTTTTGTAAATATTTTCCAACCGATAAGGGATGCCAGGAGCACTTAAAAAGGCCTACACAAACTCCCCTTTTTTTCAAAATTCTTTTTAAATTTGATTTTATACAGTAGTTCACAATATTTGATTACATTTAATATTCAAACACCAATCCCACCACCATGACATCTTCCTACCACCATATTTCAGATGTTTCCATCTTAAACCCCAGCCCCTGCCCCAAAGCAAACCAAAATGATTTACGTTGTATTGTTTGTTATGAAAAACCACTGAAATTGCTACAAAAAAGTTTTCTTAGAGGAAAGAGTATGAAGATTGTTGTATTTTACCCAGGAGCCATTAAGCCCTTCTATAAGAGATCACTAACATGTTGTTAAAGGCTGAACCTTGTGCGCACATATCATTTGTATCACTTGTCATCCCATTGCTTGTCGATTTGCTCAAATGGGCACCAGTAACGTCTCCATTTGTCCCTGTCGCATGGTAGTGTAGCCCAATGGCATCTGCTCACTCCAAGACCACGAAGAGCCTCAAACCGTTCATTCAGGATCTTGACAAAGAAGTCTGACCATCTCGAAGGTTGGCGACCAGGCTTTCTTTTGACGTCCCGTGGAATCCAGCTGGTAACAGCTCTAGTCCAGTGGTCATCTCCAAATCGCATTACGTGTCCGACCCATCTGATTTTCAACACTTGGCAAATGAGATGGCGTCCCTAGTTCTCGATCATCGATGGAAGTCAGAACTCCGGATTTCTTCTTTCACTTGAGTGAAATGTGATATTCCAAGCATAGCTCTTTCGATTCCTCTTTGGGAGACCCGAATAGCATTCTTATCCTGTTTTCATAGGCCCAGGTCTCTGAAGCATATGTTAGTGCAGGAAGAAAGGTGGAGTCGAAAAGATGTGCCCGGAGCCAGAGGTTCTTTGTCCTCTTAACAACTTCTTTGATGCTCTTGAAGGTGTTCCACACCGCTGTCTTCCTCCTGCTTAGCTCAGGTGGAAGAGATGGTTTGTCAGATGGTCCGTCACGTTGAGTTCTCAACCTAGGTACACATAACTGCTGTGCATATATATATATATACACACACACACATATCTGTAAAAAAAAAATTCCCACTATGATTGGTTGCCTCTTTAAACCCCATCAAATGTGGTACAGTACTCTTGAGAGTATGGGTGATGTGAGGTATGAGTTGTCGCACCATCCAGAAATGGTTCACTCATGGGTGAGGCTTGGCCCGAGCATGTGGAGAGCAGCCGTGAGCATGGCGGTGGTTACTCAACCGTTCTGGAGATTTTAGGCTGCCAGGGCTGAGAGAGGTCTCAACTGCCTCTCTCCGGGACACCCGGAGTAAAATAGCCTGGCGCGGGGTCCAGTGGCATGGTTATGGTAAGTTTCATGTTATGCTCCCTTCCGGGAGAGAATATGCAATCTGGATTGTGGTCAGTGATGAGATTATCTGGCACTAGCCATAGGTGGCTTATAGGCGTGACTGCTGAGTTGCCGGAGCAGAGGACATGGGCGGAGGATCCATGTTCTCAGTTCCCTTGATCCCAGAGTTCTCAGTCACAAAGTCCCACGTATCTGTGTTTTCTGCAGATTCACTCATGAGGCTCAGCCCGAGCATGTGTAGAGCAGCCGTAAGCATGGCAGTGGTTGAATTCTGGAGATTTTCAGCTGCCCGGGCTGGATCACCTCCCTTACCTTAACTTAGTCCTATATTAAGTTCCTCCCCTTGAAAAGCTCCTTTTCTTTTCATTGTTTTCTTTTCTTTTCTTTCATTCTTGAAAATTTTCATTCTTTTCTTTTCATTCTTTTCACTCTTTTCATTCTTGAAAATTTCTTGTCATTCTTGAAAATCAGGAATGAACACAAAGACTTGATGCTGTCACTTCTGCCTCATCTGCATCAATAATGAGCAGTAAAAATGCAAAGACTCATAGTTAGAAAGTAGCAAGTTTTACTGTAAACTAAAAGAGAAAGGGAAAAGAGCTTCCCTAGTGGGGAGGAACTTAACATAGCACTAAGTTAGCTAAGGCGCATTTTGGTGGGGGGATATAGGAAGCTTAGGTTTTTATATTACAGAAAATGCAGGAAATTAAATATAAAGGTTTTCTGTGTAGGCATTTTAAAAAGAAAATTGAGATTTTCGTATTTGCTATCCATTGACAAGAATCCTACAGAGAATTGAAGGATCAGATAGATACTTGTCTGGTCATTTGTCTTAACCTTCTATGAGACTAAGTTTTGGGGAAGAATTTTGTGCTATACTAATTGTTAACTGTAATAAAAAATGAGGGCAGTAATTTGCAAGAAGACAAAAATGTGACTGCTCATTAGCAGCTACCAACGGGAAACATAGGCTTCACTTTTTTTTTTTTTAATGACATCCTGCAGTTTGGCTGAGCAACCCACTGATGGAGTTTTCTATGAAAATCTGAGGGAGTAGTTAACACATGTCCTTGAGGAAGTAGTTTGCCATAAGAGTATTAGACTCAAACATTCTTGAGTTTTCTTGGCTAATTTTTATAGTCTGTGTCTACTTAGAGGGTAACAGCACAATCAAATGGCACTAAATGTATAAGTCAGGGGTAGTGGGTGTATCCAGTGGTGCTCATGAATTATTCCTGATACTGCCCAGGGAACCATATGTGGTGCAGGGGATTGAACTGGGAATGGCTGTTTGCAAAGCAAGAGCTTTAGCCTCTATACTATCCCTCTGCCCCACCTATTTTATTTTATTTTATTTTATTTTTATTTAAATTTATTTATTTTTAATTAGTGAATCACTGTGAGGGTACAGTTACAGATGTATACACTTTTGTGCTTATGCTTCCCTCATACAAAGTTCGGGAACCCATCCCTTCACCAGTGCCCATTCTCCACCACCAGTAAACCCAGCATCCCTCCCACCCTCCCCAATCCCATCTCCCCCCACCCCACCCTGCCACTGTGGCAGGGCATTCCCTTCTGTTCTCTCTCTCTAATTAGCTGTTGTGTTTTGCAATAAAGGTGTTGAGTGGCCACTGTGCTCAGAATGAGGGTTAGAGACTGAGGCTTCACTTTTTGAACCAGGCCCCAAGAGGGTTGTACTGGACAGGTCAGAATTGTTCACAAAGAAATACCACAGGGAATATGGAAAGGGAACAGTTCCCATTTTGTGCAGACCCTCTGGCCGCCTGTGAGTGACAGCTGATGGTAGTAATATGGGTGTTGTTGTGGTGGTAGAGGTGAGGGTCAGAAGTGGTGGAGATGGCTTGAAAGCTAGACTCACATGCAGGGGTGGAGAGGCAGATGAGATAGAGAAGGGACCACCAAGAAAAGGATGCTTAGAGGCCTCGCTCGGGATGGGAGATGTGCACTGAAATTAGATTTTAGACCAAACACAATGGCCATTTAATACCTGTATTGAAAACCATAACACCCAAAAGGAGAGGGAGTAAAAGGGAATGTGCCTGCCACAGGGGAGGGGGTAGCGGAGGGGAAGTGGAGGTGGCAGGAGGGATACTGGAAACATTGATGGGAGAATGGGAACAGGTGGAAGAATGGGTACTCGACCATTGTAGGACTGAAACGTAATCACAAAAGTGTATAAGTCTGTAATTGTATCTCACAGTGTTTCATTAAAAAATTTTTTTTAAAAAGTGGGAGAGGCTGGGGGCTGGAGAGATAGCACAGCGGGTAGGGCGTTTGCCTTGCACGCGGCCGACCCGGGTTCAAATCCCAGCATCCCATATGGTCCCCTGAGCACGGCCAGGGGTAATTCCTGAGTGCAGAGCCAGGAGTAACCCCTGTGCATTGCCAGGTGTGACCCAAAAAGAAAAAAAAAGTGGGAGAGGCTGGAAGGCTGATAGAGTCTTGCATAGTTGCCTGTGTTGTCTGACTAGTACAAAGTGCAAGAGGGCCATAGTCATGTGAGTTTGGTGTAAAATTCAGATATGGTGGAGGCCTGAACAATGGAGTCAAAATGTGTTGTTATGATATACTCACCATATGTGGTGTGTGTGTGTGTATAATAAATTGGATCTTATACACAGGGAAGCATTGGTGTTGTGGAAGACCAACTACTGACCCCACTCTCTTTTTTTTATTTTAATTTTTGAATTTTTTAAAAATTTCTACATGAATCACCATGAGGTACAGTTACAGACTTACAAACTTTCATACTTACGTTTCAGTCATAAACTGAATGATCAATGATACCAATGAGCCCTGTATCCTTCTCACCACCCACACCCCTTCCCCCCACCCCACCCTGCCTCTGTAGTAGGGAATTCCCTTTTGCTCTCTCTCTCTCTCCTTTTGGGCGTTGTGGTTTGCAATATAGGTATTGAGTGGCCATCATGTTAGGTCTATAGTCTACTTTCAGCTCACATCTCCCATCCTGAGCAGGCCCTCTAAGCACCCTTTACTTGGTGGTCCCTTCTCTACCTGAGGTGCCTTTTCCCCTAGCATATAAAGCCAGCTTCCAAGCCGTGGAGCAATCCTCCTGGTACACATCTCTACTATTCTTGGGTGTAAGTCTCGCATTCTGTTACTTTATATTCCACAAATGGGTGCATTCTTTCTATGTCTGTCCCTCTCTTTCTGACTCATTTCACTTAACATGACACTCTCCATGCTGATCCACTTGTATGCTGAAGAGGAGGGCAAGTTAAGAGTCAAGAACTGAAGGGCAGGTTAAGGGTTAACCGCTGAAGTTGCCCTTTGTAATTACTTGACTGCTTTGAAAGATGTCTTCAGGACCTTCCGCTGGGCAGGACTCTGTCACCAAATGGGCCAACAAACTGCCCTGAGGAACTGTAAACAAACATTTGCTCGGAATGGTCAACAAATGTTGAAATTAGCATATTAAGTGAAATAGGTGTGGTTTTCCCTTTTGTATGGTTTTCCTATGGTTTCCTATGGTTTTCCTATTGATCCAATACCTGTGATTTTCTTTGATATGTATGATTCTCCTTTGATTCAATACATGTAATTTTCCCCCAATATGTGTGATCCCCTTTGATATATAGATGTGATTCCCTTTGATATGTGAGATTTTCATTTGTCAACAAATGTTTAGATATGCAAATTAAGTGACCTATGTGATTCCCTTTGATATGTGAGATTTTCATTTCTCCCCCAAAAGGGTATAAATACAGCCTGCTTTTTGGAGGTCGGGGCCTTCAGTTATGCCACGCTATTGAGGCACAATTGAAGGTCCCAATATAGCTATATTGGCTTAAATAAACCCCATGCATTTGCAGAAAGAGTTGTCTTGGTTTTGTTCTTTTGTCTCTCCGAGCCTCCCCCGGGCAGAGATCTGCCGCCCCTAACATTTGGAGGTTCCACCGAGATCTGACTCTGCCTGAGGGACGCCGGACAGTCCCGAGCTTCTCTTTGGGGTAAGTACTGGCGCCAATTTTTTCGGTACCGACTTTATGTGCACAATTATTCTGTATCTGTGTATCTGTGGTATACCGGTCCTGGGATCTGAAGTAGCTTTGTGTCTGACAGACGTGTCCGGTTGACATTAGCTACAGCCCTGGGGGACGCCCCAGGATGATAAAGGGAGACCCAGGGACGCCTGGCTTGCCTCCATCTGGTAGGTCCAGAGGATCTACGTCTGGTCTATCCCAGGACATCGGCCGCTTTAAATCTGAACATCGGCCGCTTTACTATTTGTCCCTCCTTCTGGCATTTGGGTTTGTTCTATCACCTTCGGACTCCTTCTCCACAGAGATCTCCTGAGGATGGGACAGTCCACCTCCACCCGGCTGTCTCTGACTCTCTCTCTCACTGGTCTGAAGTCTGCTCAATGGCCAGAATCTCTCTCTCTCTCTCATAGTTAACTCTTTGTTCTGCTGAATGGCCTTCCTTTAAGGTTAACTGTCCCCCTGAGGGATCTTTTCACCTCCCCCTTATTTTGCAGGTGAAAGGAGTCATTTAAACCTTTCTTACCCCCTCTGGCATATTGACTCCCATACCTGCTTCTTGCTTCTATCTCAATTCTGAGATTGACCGCTCCACAAGCTTCCGGCAACCTCTATATTCTCAGCTAAAACTCCCCTTTCTCTGCCTCTGCACCATCTGTTTCTCTCTCCTTCTGAAGTCCCCTAAGGGATAAGCGCTTGCGTACTGTTTTGTTTTAGGCTTGATCGCAGGAATCTTCCTGTACGTCGAGATGGGACAAAACACATCAACTCCCCTGTCCCTAACCCTAGCACATTGGTCTGAGGTTCGGGCTAGGGCTCATCTCTCTCTCCCTATAAAAGAAGGCAGTCTATCCCTATGGTTGATAAGAAGAGACTAGCTCTCTGCCTCAGAAGTAGTCTTGACCTTAAAAGGGTAACATCTGACAACCTCAGGTTTCAGCAACTTTGTCATAATTTGTTGTTTTGCCATTGTATATCATCAAAAGCGCTTTCTTGACCCGTTTTTAACAAGCAGGAAACTGGCTGATCAGACAGAGAAACGGGGAGCAATGTTCCCAATCGGCCGACAGGGCTCAATTTGCCCTGGGGACTGCTCTTTCCTTTCTCTGTCTATCAGTTTTTCTCCCTGCCGTTTTTGAAGGGTCAGATCGATCGATCAACTGCAAATGTGTGCACGTGTAGTGGTGTTTTTTAGTCAGTTCATTGTCTGACTGTCTGTCTGTCTGTCTGTCTGTCTGTGGAACACTCGAGTGTTAGAGCTAGTTTGAAGTCATTAATTCTTAGAACTGAGCAAACAAAATCAAGGAAGTCAGAGTGATATGTAGTCCAGCAATTTAAAAGATTTAGGTATCTTTGGAACTTGTTAGATCAGGTTTGAACAAAGATTTCTAATCAGAATGTGGTAACCACGAAGGGACTGAAATTCTCAATCTAGATTTCTTATTGGAAGAACATTAATGTTTATTAACAGTTGTAACTCTTCTGAAATTCGTAGTCTGTACTATCTAGGAAGAACTGAGGAAGTAGCTCCTAAAACTAGCCTAAAACTAAAGTGAAATAACAATTCAGAGGATGCAAGGCTTTATCTTACAAGCCTCAGCTAATTTTAATGAGGAATTTAGCTGTTTTTAAAGCAACAGAGGTATAGAAACCACCAAAATAGACAAAGTTTTCTTATGTTTCCATAAACATTGATGGTCTGAGTGTTTTTCTGTGCTAATATCAAAGGTTGGTTTAAAAAAAAAAAAAGGGGGGGGGTGGAGGCTCTCTCTCTGTATTTGAAAGCATGTCTGTATGGTGGACTTGTTTAAAGTTAGAAAGCTCATGATTTGAACTAACTAAGGTACGAGAACTATTGAACTTAAGTCAAAGAAGGTTTTACTGTGTTTCACAAAAATTGATGGTCCAGAGGTCTTATGCTAGAATACCAATGTATATATTTGTATCTGCACTGGATTAGAATTATTTGACCTAGAGAATCTTGTGAGTTGAAATAACTGATATATGAAAACAGGCTCAAAGAGTAATGCTTCGGTTTAAAATATTATTTTCTAGAGTTGCAATATTGGTTGAAAAACTTATCGTACCTGTGTTTTATTAGATCTCTGAGATTTCGGTAACAAAACTTTTTAAAGCTACTTAGCTCAGGGTAATGAAGGGTTAATCTTAGATGTCAGTTTGAGAGATTTTTTTTTTTAAGATTTTCCCTGGGTCTACCCATCCCCCTGCTTTTCCAGCTCAGCAGGCTCTGCCTCAGTCAGACTGGATATGCAGACCCTCCCTCAACAATGAATTCTAATTACAGGTTTGCCCAGCAAATAAGACTTGCTAATTGGGTTTCTTAACTCTTCCAGGTATCTGGTTCTTGCAACTTTGTGAATGAGAAAGAGTCTGGGAAAACAATTGATTCTTATATTTGCATTAAAATCTGACAAACACACAAAAATAGTGTGAAACCCCTTGTAGGAGGAAAAGTCTATGCTTATATTTTAACAGATAACACCTACTAATGTACTCTGGGTCCTGCTATGGCTTGGCTTCATCTGGAGTAAACTTCATTTTCCTGATAAAGACCCCAAACCACCTCAAACAGATCTCAGCTGGAAGTCACAAGGAAATCTGAGGAAGAAAGGACAGGCCGAATTGGCCTGAGGACTTAGTCTGGGTTTTACGGTACCAACCTTATCCTGAACCTAGAGAACTTTGTATGCAAGTGTGAGATCCTTAATGTTTTATGGTAATCTATGAGTGTTTTAATCTTTATATTCGTGTTTTCCTAGAAATCAGAATTCTAGGATGTCTCCTGGTTAATTTCTAATGTGAACTGAACCTTTGCCCAATGAATATGTTTTAAGAACTTTAGGTGTGAGCATCTTTAAAGTTTTTTTTTGAATATCTATAGAATTGACCTAATGCTTTTGAAATAGCACTGCAAGTAATTTTGTCATGTTAAATGACATTGGTAACTAGTGTCCAAATTTGGGAGATTAGGTTGTACTAAGTTCAGTAAAATGAATATCTATAGAACTAACCTAATGCTTTTGAAATGGTACTGCAGAGTAGTTTTGTCATGTTAAATGAAATGATTGGTAACTATTGTCTAAATTGGGAGATTATGTTGTACTAAGTTCAGTAAAATAAAAGTTTAAACTTATGGGATGACTATAAGGAATATAGATGTATGTCTTAAGTCAGAAAGATAATGGATGCAGATATCATCAGTTGAAAAAAGGCAAGGAATCCTGTTAAAGTGAAGTTGATTTTGAAATGAGTTGAAGGAAAGTTACAGGACAGAATGAATATAGAGGAATGTGTAGAAGGTTTGAAGTTGTGTTTGAAGGAAAGAAATTGATCACTGTTTTAAGAAACTCTTTAAATCTCATGCGGAATTGTTCTAGTACTCCCAGTACAGTGCTTTTATTAATGGGAAGTCAAGGTTCTCAACATAGAATTGAATGGGTTAAATACGATGTTAAATTGTACACTTTTCCTCTACAGATTTTAGCTCCTTTGACTAGGACCCACAACAAATGGGTGTGTTGCATCTCACTGTGAGTAAAGTAAAACGTTTGCTTTTCTCTTCTTTTGTACCTTCAGTATGTTTTTGATGTTTCATGGCACTGTGTTGGTTTGCATAAATCCAGATAAAAGTCTTTCCTCTCTGTAATAGGGTCCACCCCTCATGCAGACAGGAAAATCAGTTATGGGACCCCAAAACCCTCTTCCAGGGAAACAGCAAGGGATTGGTCTAAATGACAGGAGCATGTATTTAACAGGTACTGTTTCAAGTACCCTACAAACCTCAGGGAGACCCAAGAGGCAGGCCGGCTCAAGGAAAGAATGGAAATCATCACTGCTATGGAGAATGAGGAATCCGGAAATCTATGTGACTGACATGGCCCGGCCTACTCTCAGCATCAAGAAAAACCCTGGAAACTAGGATCTCTCCCAGCCCTGAAGAAGGGAGGGGAGGGACTCCTTTCTGCCAGGATGCCTCTATGGCAAATGAGGCTCAAGGTCACCTCCAGTTCAACCTGAAGACCTGAAGCCATCCAGTTCATCGTGGGACATTTATGGCCAGGCCTGGGTAACTCTGACGTGCTACATAAGATTAATGCCGTTATTGGTATGCCTCCTGTCTTTAGCCAACCCCCAGGACTTCTCAGTAAATAATGGGGTACCCCAAATGGAGAGTTCTCCAATCTTGCTGTGTTTATGCAAAAGAACAAGTCAGATTTGTTAAGCCGTCAGGCAAATTTTAAAATGAAGGTGAAGAGAAAACCATGTTTCTGTAACTTGCTTTTTAAAGAATTAGATTCAAATTCTATAGAGTGATCTAGTAAATGTATTCTAATCTTGATCTATAAGGTATCCCTTTTGAGTAATTCAGGTACAATATGTTTTGCTGACTGTAAAGTAAGCAGTCTAGTCTGTGAGACTCAATGTTGAAGATGCTGTCACTAGTCTGACCAGGGTATTGGAAGCCAGAGCTTTAGTGGGGGAACCTCAGCTCAAAGTGCAGAATTAATTACTTTCCCCCCAACCTGTCAATTGGCTACAGTGCCAAGAGTGGACATCTAAGTATTCACTCTTAGTTCTATGAACACAGTCATTTGGAGAGAACTAGAATTTTGACAGCTCTTAATTCTCGTTCCATCATGGGATTAATACCCCATCCAGAGAATACTCATCTAAAATACTCTGCAAAAGAGGGACAATAGGCATTGGAACAATGTTTTCAAAAGGAAATTGATAGATAAAGGGTTACACTAAGCTTCCAACACTAGTGAAAGCCATCTTTCATGGAAAGGAACTCAGAACTGTGCTTTCTGTTTCATTAATGAATCGTGGGCTGTGGAGAGCCGCCACGGGCCATGGGACCATGCTTCGTGGACACCTGTTTCTTGTTAATTACACCGTGCTTCGTAGATAACACCTGATAAGGAATCAGGATGTCTTGTCATGCCATGAGCTGTAACTAGCTGCAGACACTTGGGCGTAAGCAGGCAGCGAGGGGTAGATAAGGAGGGAAGCTGCCTAGCTAGGTATGGTTTTCTTCTCATTCGTCCCTCGGTCCTCTTTCCCGAGAAGGTCTCTGAATAAATCACTGCAAGAAGAATCTCCGGGTTGCGTGATTTCTTACAGTGGGCCTCCTTTCCTAACACTTGTAACTTCAAGGAACTTATCAAGGAGAGGATTGGCAGCTTGACATGCAAATGATCAAACACTTATATTCAAGGTATCTACTGGCTCCAACTGATAGTTTCAGTGAATGGATAGCTTTTCCTATCTGAGAAGTAGCTTGGTGCTTCTATGTTACTAGAAAAATCTGAACATAAGAAGTCATTTTCTATCAACCATGGGTAAAGCAGTTATTCCTTTCCATTGCTTTTATGATAGAAATGGGTATGGCATTATGTTGCTTTGGTTTCTGTTGCTTTAACTCTTATGTTTTCTAAGATAGCAAACTATATTGTTGTTACTATGTCAGAAAAGGACCTTCCACATCTCCAGGGTCTAAGTGCCATCCCTCAGTCTAATTGATCTGATCTTTTCTTTCAGATAACTTGAGGAACCCAACAAATTCATTGCCTGGGGCACACTAAATTAAGGTAGCATGAGATTTCACCCCTTGTGCAGGCAGGGCCAGCGCCCCTCTGTCAGCATGAAGCAGCTCCAGAAGACGGAACTTCGACCACTTTCCCTTTAAGGATTAAAGGTGGTGGAATCTCTAGGGGAATATAAAGTAGGTAGCTAGATTAAGGAAGCCCCTCTGGCCTTGAAAATCCCAACTGCCCTGTTGTGAGTGTGAACCCCATTAATGGAGGAACTCTGTTCTCTTTTAAAAAAAAAAAATTTGGGGGGGAGGTCAACTGCCACTGTTCCAACTTAGCCTTGAAAAGGGAAGTGTAGGCCAGAATATGATCTCTCTCTCTTTTCCAGTTATTACTAGTCTTTACAGGTATCAAGGCCAAGCTCCATGGGGGCTGGGAGTACACTGCCAGAGTGAACTCCTCATCCGTATGCATTGAGACATCTGGTTTCAATCAGGTGATAAAAACTGCCACCAGAGAACCCCATTGGAGAGGTCTGTGATCCTGAACACACCAACTGCTTTGAAGGAGGATGGAATCAAAAAGCTGCCTCCCCTCTTGGAACCAGAATGACATCGACTAGTGGCATGTCCAGACAACAAGAGACTACTAGTGGCATGTCCAGACAACGGGAGACACCCCCTTCACAATCTCTAAGATTAGAGATATTCACAAGGAGAAGTGGGGATTGAAGAGGAGGGCAAGTTAAGAGTCAAGAACTGAAGGGCAGGTTAAGGGTTAACCGCTGAAGTTGCCCTTTGTAATTACTTGACTGCTTTGAAAGATGTCTTCAGGACCTTCCGCTGGGCAGGACTCTGTCACCAAATGGGCCAACAAACTGCCCTGAGGAACTGTAAACAAACATTTGCTCGGAATGGTCAACAAATGTTGAAATTAGCATATTAAGTGAAATAGGTGTGGTTTTCCCTTTTGTATGGTTTTCCTATGGTTTCCTATGGTTTTCCTATTGATCCAATACCTGTGATTTTCTTTGATATGTATGATTCTCCTTTGATTCAATACATGTAATTTTCCCCCAATATGTGTGATCCCCTTTGATATATAGATGTGATTCCCTTTGATATGTGAGATTTTCATTTGTCAACAAATGTTTAGATATGCAAATTAAGTGACCTATGTGATTCCCTTTGATATGTGAGATTTTCATTTCTCCCCCAAAAGGGTATAAATACAGCCTGCTTTTTGGAGGTCGGGGCCTTCAGTTATGCCACGCTATTGAGGCACAATTGAAGGTCCCAATATAGCTATATTGGCTTAAATAAACCCCATGCATTTGCAGAAAGAGTTGTCTTGGTTTTGTTCTTTTGTCTCTCCGAGCCTCCCCCGGGCAGAGATCTGCCGCCCCTAACAATGCAAATTCTATGACTTCATCCTTTCTAACAGCTGCATAGTATTCCATTGTGTAGATGTACCAAAGTTTCTTTAACCAGTCATCTGTTCTCAGGCACTCAGGTCTTTTCCAGATTCTGGATATTGTAAACAGTGCTGCAATGAATATACAAGTGCACATGTCATTTCTACTACACTTTTTTGTATCTCCAGGATATATTCCCAGAATTGGTATTGCTGGGTCAAATGGGAGCTCAATTTCCAATTTTTTGAGAAGCATCCATACTGTTCTCTAAAAGGGTTGAACCAGTCGGCATTCCCACCAGCAGTGAAGGAGGGTCCCTTTCTCACCACATCTGCGTCAACACTGGTTTGCTTTTGTTCTTTTGGATCTGGGCCAGTCTCTGTGGTGTGAGATATCTCATTGTTGTTTTGATCTGCATCCCCCTGATGATTAGTGATAAAGAGCATTTTTTCATGTACCTTTTGGCCATTCAGATTTCTTCTTTGAGAAAGTTTCTGTTCATTTCTATGCCCCATTTTCTGATGGGGTTGGATGCTTTCTTCTTGTAGAGTTCAACCAGTGCCTTGCATATCCTTGATATCAACCCCTTATCAGATGGGTATTGAGTGAATATCCTTTTCCATTCTGTAGATTGTTTTTGTATTCTGCTCACGGTATCTTTTGAGGTGCAAAAGCTTCTTAGTTTAATATAGTCCCATTTGTTTATCTCTGTTTCCACTTGTTTGGTCAGTGTTGTGTCATCTTTAAAGATACCTTTTGCTTCTTGGGGGCTGGAGAGATAGCATAGCAGATAGGGTGTTTGCCTTGCACGCGGCTGACCCGGGTTCGATTCCCAGCATCCCATATGGTCCCCTGAGCACCGCCAGGAGTAATTCCTGAGTGCAGAGCCAGGAGTAACCCCTGTGCATCGCCAGGTGTGACCCAAAAAGCAAAAATTTAAAAAAAGATACCTTTTGCTTCAATGTCATGGAGTGACCCCATTCTCTTGAGAAAGAGGCAAGTTGTCTTTGACCCTGGAGACCAGATTGTGAGCTCTTTTGACAGATAAAATAGAGCCACGTTTGCATGGCAGAAAAGCAGGATGTGTGCCAAGTGGTAGGATTTCTTGAGGGGGTTACCTGTGTTCCAATCAACCAGCATATGCACTATCACTGTATCACTGTCACTGTTATCCCATTGCTCAGTGATTTGTTCGAGCGGGTACCAGTAATGTCTCCATTGTGAGACTTGTTCTTACTGTTTCGGGCATATCGAATACGCCACGGGTAGCTTGCTTGCCGGGCTCTCCAAGAGGGAAGGAGGAACCGAACCCAGGTTAGCTGTGTGCAAGGCAAAAGCCCTACCTGCTGTGCTAGTTAAAGGAAACTTTAGGCTTGTTCCAAAGGAGTGCCCAAGTTGGTGGTGCGGTCATCAAGCAAGCTTAAAAAATCTTAGAGATTTGTTGGGGCTGGACTGAGCTACCAGGGCGAGCCCATGTATACTGTACTGTACTATGGACAGGACCATAGGGACCCATGAAAATGGGTGAGATTTCTCGTGTGTCCTGACTGGTTTGGATGAAGCTGAACATTTTCCCCTTCAAGCTGCCTTCAGAAAAATAATTGAAAAGAGCAGTTTTCCTTCCCTCACAGAATCCTGGCTGGTCTTTGACATGTAGATCTCCAGTGTTAGCCAATTCTGACCTTTGAGATTGCAAAATGAAGGCTCAGGCCCAGCCTAGTCTTTGGGATGTAGATTTCAGATGCCTACCCAGTTTGTATTTGAAGTGGCAAGCACAGCCTAGTCTTTGGGATGTAAATCCAGGTGCCTGTAGCCCAAGAAAGGTTTCAGTTTTGGTTTTGTAGCCTGGTGCCTGTAGGTTTCAGTTTTGGTTTTGTATCCCCCCCTCCCCCCCCCCCCCCCCCCCCCCCCCCCGCTACAGGCCTACAGGTACAAGGAAACAATATGTTTCCTCTGTCTCAATGTTCTTCCTGTAACTTATTTTGATGCCTTTGGTGAAGTCACTGTATTGCGCCCTTTAGAGGTACCTTGATCAATAAAAGGAGATCACGGGGCTCTCTACCTTTGCCAAGAGCCAGAGAGAGCCTTGGACCTCCATGAAACATGTTCTTTATCTCAGCACCTCTGACCGCAAGAACGTTCATGCAACAAGATTGGCCACAAAACTGTACCTGATTTGGTGCTGCAGAAGCCCTATCCTGGGTGAGCCCTGTGCTCTGAAATCGAGATCGCTTTAGCTTCATACTTTGGTCCTTTTTCCCTACCTTGCTGCCAAACTACTAATAGATCTATCTACTTAAGTGCCTACAGCTGCCACCAGCCTGCCTCTCTATGTCAGTTGGCCTACCAGTTGCTGGCTCTTACAAGCCTTCATTGTGTTCTAGTTGGGCTTCGGTTTCCCTCTCTCCTCTTCCTCTCACCACCTCTCTGTCTTTCTCATTCTTTGTCCCATTTCTCCTCCCTACCTTCAAGTTTTCCAAAGTGAATGTTTCCAGTCCAGGCTCTTATCTCCTAGTAAAACAGAGCCTGGCTCTTATCTTCTGATCAAACAGAGGCTTACTTAAATTCCCTATAATAAGGTTGCCACTACTGATCTTACTGATCTTACTGTTTCACCATTTGTTTCTCACTAGCCCATGCCCATGCCTGATCTGCATTTTACTACTGTTTGTATGGGGGTCCAGACACGCATACCATACCACCTCCACCCAGCAGAGAGGTATAAGTACTGTAACTGCCAGTAGAATAAACTCTCTCTCCCTTCCTCCTTGCTGCTTTCTGGCTCTGTGTCTGTTCATTCGGCTTTGTTCCCTCCTCAGCCCCAGGAAGGGTCCTCCCTGCTGGACAGGACAGGACCCCCACAAGCTTCCTTTACAGTCATCCGCCCTCCCTCCCTTTCCCCATTTTGCCATTCCTTTCCCCCAGCCCTCCTAGTCTAATTCATCTAACTCTTTGCACATCTCATCCTGGTCCTCTCAGGTAGAATTTGAGGAAATTTGCAAGAAGGATGCAATGGGGGAGGGGCAGCAGTGTCAGTGAAGAGTACTATCATTTCTGGTGCACAGTGCCACCCAGTGGAATGTGAAAATCCCAGTCAGTGCTGTCTGACAGCTTCTGCCAGAACTATCAAGTGGGGGGCTGAGCTGCCAGGGCTCTGTCCTGGGTAAGTTCCCCCAATTCCTTCCCTGGGGAGCATAAGCTAAGCAGCAAGCATGTTTTTGCTGGTGGGGCCCTGTAGGCAAGCATGGAAGCTTTGGACTCTGGAGTCAAACAGCAAGCAGCCCTAAAGACCTCGCAGTGCTGTTGTTGAGCTTCCAGGTCATCCATTTTGGGTCTAGTCTTGTGAAAGCAACTCCCCAAACCCTGACTACAGTCACTAGAAGCATTTTCTTGGGCAGTCTTTTCAGGGAAGTTCTGAATTCTAGACAGGGCAGTTCTGTCTAGAATCAGGGTGCCAGGTTCCTCATAAGTCTCAATTATCACTGCTTGTAGGGGTTGGGTCACTTGTCGCTATTGTCTGTGACAGCGATTTTGAACTAGCCCTAAAGTTTCTTAGCTTTCTTCCCAGGGTGAGCTTTGATCTGCCCTGGGGTCCAGGTCTCTTGATAGAGTGAACTTTCTGGTGAGGCAACAGTGTTGCTGGACTTGTGGGGACACTGAAGATTACCCATCACTACCAGATCAACAGTCTGCCAGTTCCAACCCTGCCCCAAACAACCCAAACCTTGCCCCTGCTCTGAAACAATGTCCACACGATGGTACTGTGGATACACATAAGACCCAGTACCTTCCCTCCCCCAATTCCCTGTCCTAACCTTAGAACTGCTATCATCCCATTGTTCATGGATTTATTGGGAACCAGTAATGTCTCCACTGTGAGACTTGTTACTGATTTTTTTTTCTGGATGTTAATTTTATTTCAAACATTAGCAAATAGAGAAAAATCCCAGAACCAGCAGGGCCTTAAAACTAAAAAAAAATTTTTACAAAATGGTCATGCAAAATTGCCCAGAATAATGAGAAATAATACAGCGCCCAAATATTGGCAGATAACCATCGAAGACTTTATTCAGGCTATGCAAATGCAAGTTTTAAATATGACTTCTCAAGAGAACCTCGGCTTGTCAGCCCTGATACAGTAAAGTTTTTGCTGACTTTGAAATGCACAGAAATCTTTGTTTTATTTTTTTTTTATTTTTTTAATTTATTTATTTTTAATTAGAGAATCACCGTGAGGGTACAGTTACAGATTTCTACACTTTTGTGCTTATACTTCCCTCATACAAAGTTCGGGAACCCATCCCTTCACCAGTGCCCATTCTCCACCACCAGTAAACCCAGCATCCCTCCCACCCTCCCCAATCCCATCTCCCCCCCACCCCACCCTGCCACTGTGGCAGGGCATTCCTTTCTGTTCTCTCTCTCTATTTAGCTTCTACAGCCAGCCCGGCCCACAATAAAGGTGTTGAGTGGCCACTGTGCTCAGTCTCAAGCCCTCATTCAGCCCGCAACTCCCTTCCCCCACATGGCCTTCGACTGCATTAAAGTTGGTGATCCCTTCTCTGAGTAGCCCTTTCCCCAGAATGTGAGGCCAGCCTCCAACCATGGAGTCAACCTCCTGGTACTTATTTCTACAATTCGTGGGTGTTAGTCTCCCACTCTGTTATTCTATATACCATAGATGTGTGCAATCTTTCTATGTCTGTCTCTCTCTTTCTGACTCATTTCACTCAGCATGAAACTTTTCATGCCGGTCCACTTAAATACAAAATTCATGACCTCCTTTTTTCTAACAGCTGCATAGTATTCCATTGTATAGATGTACCAAAGTTTCCTCAACCAGTCATCCGTTCTAGGGCATTCAGGTTTTTTTCCAGATTCTGGCTATTGTAAACAGTGCTGCGATGAACATACATGTGCAGATGTCGTTTTGATTATACTTTTTTGCCTCTCTGGGATATATTCCCAGCAGTGGTATTGTTGGGTCAAATGGGAGCTCAATATCTAATTTTTTGAGAATCGTCCATATTGTTTTCCAGAAGGGCTGAACCAGACGGCATTCCCACCAGCAGTGTAGAAGGGTCCACCACGCCCACGCATAGCTTGCCAGGCTCTGCAGAGCAGGCAGGATACTTTCAGTAGCTTGCCGGCCTCTCCGAGAGGGACTGAAGAATGAAACCGGAGTTGGCCCTGTGTAAGGCAAATGCCCTACCTGCTGTGCTATGGCTCCAGTCCTGTCATAACTAGGACTGTGAACTTGCCCAAGTTAAAAAAAAAAGTTCCATCAATGAAAAACCTTTGAAAATAATGATAATAAAGATTTAAATGATAAGTAAGGCATATTTATTCATAAAATTAGATTTATGTATTCTTAAAATTAGATCTATGTATTTTTAATGTCATATTTATTGGAGGTCTATATGTTTACAGTATGTTTTATAATTATTTGGCATAATTATGTTTAAACCACTCAGTTGTATATTACTTTAAAATCTGAAAAATATATGCTATTAATAACTATAACTTAAAAACAATAAGACTTAATAAAAACAATAAAACAGAAGAGACATGGCCAGAAAGTCCAGTGGGTAAGGCATTTTTCTTGCTCTTAGTTGTCCCACATTGGAACCCAGACACCTGATATGTTCTACTGAGCATCACCAATTGGGAGCCCTGAGCACAGAGCCAGGAGCAAGTTCTGAACACTGCCAAGGAGACCCTAAAACTTTATGTACTTATACCAAACTTTAAGGCACTTGGTATAATCATTTATCATAGAGTTCCAGAAAATATCACCCACATACTGTTGGATCTAGGAAGGGTTAAAAGTTTATAAGAGTCAGAACCTAAAAATTTTAGAATAATCATCTATGTTGACTGTAAATCCCTAAGAGAACCTGGGGATTTACAACCCAGGGTCTATAATGGCAAATAGCATGCTCTGACCCTGAGCTATGTAAAAAGACAATGTGTTCCTGTGTTAGGTATGTCTATAAACCATATCTTGTTTTAAACATAGGTAAAAACTATAATCTTGCACCATCTTAATTGACACTTTGGAATGTAGTTTTAGAATATAATACAACCTCAGTTACTGAATCACTTATAGGGTTACAATCCTATAAGCCATACTGCCCCTAGGCCCATTGTGATAAATTCATTAAGTATTCCAAAACTATTCTCTTTCTGTGTCTTGGCTATCTCATTGGGTTACTAGGAACTCAAGTATAACACACTAACCAGCAGATAGGCCAAGACTCTATGACCACTGCCCAGGAGGATGGCACCCGAGGACCCATCCCCCTCCTACTGCAAAAACCATAACTCACCTGGAACAGTACACCAGGTTTCTGGGACACCAGGCTGAGCAGTGAGGGTTTCAATTATGGCAAAGCACCCACACACCCCAAACACAGGCACAAGAGACTCACTCCAGTAGCTAGTGGCCACCATGGTAGTTTGGGAGGCATATTTGGTTAGACAGTGTTTCCTCTCAAAGCCTTCAGCTTCAGCTGGTGATCACCAGCTTGTGTGAGCCAAACCTGCAGTCAACAAAGGTTGGGATCTAGTTTTCCCCAAAGAGAGATTACCTTTGAAAAGCTTTTGTAAGGTAAGAACTATAAGGAATGGAAAGCCATGAGAACTCTGTGAGGTTGAGATCACAGTGCTCTTTGTCTACATCTAACTACCAGTTGCTAGCTCTTAACCTGCTTTCATTATTTTCAATTTCCTTTTTATCTCCTCTCTGCTTCTACTATCTCCCCACACCTTTCTTCAATCTCATTCTAGGTCCCCCTTCACCCCTTCCTCCATTCAGGACTTCCAAGGTGCCTCCTCCTCTACTTGGCTTCCTTCACAGGCATCTAGCCTCCTACCCTTCCTTTCCCCCAACCCTTCCAGTCTAAGTCTTCTAAAATCATTTCAGAGCTCATCCCTGTTCCACTGAGATATACTGAGGATAGATGGAATGGGACGGGGGTGGGGGGTATAAAAGGGAGCAAAGGTAAAAGGTACACTATCATTTCTAGTGCAACATGCCATCCAGTGGAAAAGCCCAGACAGCACTGGCCTGCCTTCTGCTGAGCCTGAGCTTGAGCAAGGGCCTGAGCTGTCAGGGCTCTGTCCAGAGCAGACTTTCCTCCTGGGGAACAGAGGCTAGAGGGCATCCTCCTGCTGGTGGGGTCTACGGGCAATCATGAGAGCTCTGGGAACCTAGGGACCATACAGCAGATGACTTCTAAAACCTTGCAGTGCTGGCTCTGGGCTTTCAGGTAAGCCATTTTGGGTCTGACCTGGTGAAAAAAACTCGCCACTGATTGAAGGCACCAGGAGCATTTGCTGGGCAATCTTTCCAGAGGAGTTCTGGGTGTACTGCAGGAGTCAGAAAGCCAGTTTTCTCACAGGGTGCAACCCAACAGCTCACTGCTTTTGAGAAGTCATGTCATTAGACAGTCCAAGACAACTCTCTGTGGCAGATTTGCTCACCCTGGGGTGAGATTTGCCCTCTTCCCCTCTTCCTATACAGGTCAACTTTCACCTATTCTGGGATCCAGATTCCTTTACAGGATGAACTTTCTGGATAGGAGTGGTAAGGGCCTTTGGAGGGACACTGGAGATTCCACCACATCCCTATAAACCAACACTGTCAGACAATACAACCTTGCCCAAAGCAACTCTAGGCCTGGTCTTGCCTCTGACAACAAAAGATGTCCACAAGATGGCACTGTAGATACACAAAAGATATTGAGGTACTTTCCCCTACCCCGACACACTCTCCCCAGGATTTAGATTTGTGAATTTCCCTAGGTTAAATAAAAATTCTATCAATAACAAACTTTTAAAAGTAATTATAAAAGTAATTATAAAGATTTCAATGATAAATGAGCTATATATTCTTATTTTATTTATTTATTTTTTTAAATTTTATCACCATGTGGAAAGTTACAGAGTTCTCAGGTTTATGTCTCAGTTATACCGTATTCAAACACCATCCCTTCACCAGTGCCCATATTCCACCACCAAAATCCCTGGTATACCCCCTACCCCCACCCCAACTGTATAAATGAGCTATATATTCTTGTATAACTAGATTTATCAATTTTAAATACCACATACTTATTATGGGTTTATAAACTGTTTACAATGTTACAAAATATGATGGCATATCTATGTATCATTAGAGTGTATATGATCACTCTATCTATCAGAGGGTCTGATTATATGTTTAATAAATAATTGTTATAATATTCATAATCATAATAACATAAAACAAATAAGGTAAAATAAAGACAATAAAACAGCAGAGAGAGGACCATGGGAAAGGCACCTATCTTATTCCTGGCTCACCCACACTGATTCCAGGACACCCTATTTGTTCCCCTGAGCACCATGAGAAGGATCCCTGAACACAGAACCAATAGTAATCCCTGAACACTGCTAGATGTGGCTGTAAAATTTAAGAAAATTTAAAAGAAAGAGCACAAGTTTAAAACAGAGAACAAAAACAGAACCAGAACTGGCCATCAAATATCCAAGACTGTATGACCACTGCACAGAAATATGGCACACAGTAGAACCTGGCATCTATTCTGCCAAACCCATCCATCATGCCCATTGCTTCTTGAACTGTAAACTGCCTCTGGGACACCAGGTAAGCAGTGTTTCAATTATGACACAGTACCTGCTCACACACACACATACAGACACAAAGGACTCAGTCCAGGTAGCCAGTAGCTACCATGCAGACTTGCCAGGCACTTTTGGATAGGACAAAGCTTCCTCCCAAGGCCTGCAGCTTCATCTGGAGATCACCATCTTGGGCTAGTTAGAAGGAGACTACCTCTGATGATGGGTTACTAGACTTGATAAAGCCATCAAATATCTCCAAGTTGCTGGGTCACACTAGGCGGGACAGAACTGTTCACAGATGACCATTATAGAGAACACAGACACTCAGGCAACTGTGAGTGTGTGGTGGATAGTGATAATGCTGAGGTGGTAATTTTGGCAGATGTGAGGGGAGAGGCAAGAAGGATGACATGGAGTTACAACAGCTGCCTGTATTGTCTGACCAGTACATAGTGTAAGAGAGTGATTTTCTTGAGAGTGTGTTGTAGGTTTCGATTTGAGGGAGGTGTGAGCAATAGAGCAAAAATGTGTGAGTCTGATATGGTTTGTATGGTTTGTGAGGGTGTAAGTGTGTATGTATATATGTATGTATGTATGAAGTATGTCTTATATATAGGTGTGGTGAACGGGCCTTCAGCATATAGCTTGCGGTCAAACATTTGCATAAACAGGTTGAGAAAGCCATTTTACAAGAACTGGAGTACTGGGACATTTTTACAAGAGCAGGATGGTTAGCCAACAGAAACAGATAGATCAGCCTTCCAGATATCTATTGTTATCTCCCCTAGTTGCCCTGGGTACCATTAGTTACTTCTAGTTTTACCTTAAGGCCATAAGGCAAGTAGATTGAAACCTAAGCATACATAAGCACTGTGGAGTAACAATAAAGTAGCTTTTGCTCACCTCTCTCTCTCTCTATGTGCGTGTGTGCGTGTGTGTGTGTGTGTGTGTGTGTGTGTGTGTTTGTCTCCCCTCTCCTTATCACTCTCGCACCCTCTCCTTGTGAACCCCGTCATCCGGTTCCACGGGTCGGGACATATAGGAAATGGTAGGAAATATAGGAAATGATGTGCTTTGGCCAACACGGAAGTGGAAGAGACACCCTACTTACACACTCTCAGTTCTCGACTGTTGACTCACAAGGTGGAACCTGCATAAACAGGGCACAGTTTGCTGAAAAAGTTGTTACAGGCTCTTGTTTGTCTTTGAAGAGCTTTCCTAAGGCAAGAATTGAAAGGAATGAAAAGTCATGAGTAATTCTACAAGGCTGAAATCACTTCTGCCTACAACTTGGCTAGTTTTTACTTGCTTCCATTGTTTTCTATTTCCCTCTTCTCTCCCTCTATCCACCTCTCTGTCCCTCAATGTCTCTGTTGTCAACCTCCTATCCATCCTTTCAAGTCTTTCAGGGAACCTCCACATAGCTTTCTTCACAGGCATCCAGCACTCCTCTTTTCCCCCCTTTCTCTCTCCCTTTTCCTGAACCCGTCTAAATATAATTGATCTTGCTCATTCCACTGCTCATTCCTGGCCCCCTCAGATAGAACTTTAGGAGAGTTAAGGGGAGGAGGGCAACAGGGAGTCTGGTGAAAAGTGACTATAATTTCTGGTTCAACAGTATCATCCAATAGAATGGGCAAAGCTCATACGGCACAGAAGGTGAGGCTATAGGCAAGGGGCTAAGGTCCCTTGTTGTCCACCCCCACACCTCCTTTGCTCCTTGATAAGCAAAGACCAAAGGGGCACGCTCCCACTGGCTGGCTCTATAGGCAAGCATGGGAGCTCTGGAGCTGGGGGCCATGCAGCAGACAGCTCCCAAGGCCTTGCAATGCTAGCTCTGGGACTCACAGTCAACCATTTTGGGTCTAGCTTTGTAAAAACAAATGCCCACTGATTGCAGGTACTAACTGCATTTGCTAGAGCAGAATTTCCAGGGTGATTCTGGGTGGCATACCTGGAGTCAGGAGGTCAGTATCTTCAAAGGGCTCTGCCCAAGAGCTCACTGCTTCCGGGAGTGTTTGGATCATTCATACTAGACAGTCCTAGGCAACTCCCTGTGGAAATTATTTTGGACAGCACCTGCAGTTTCTTAGCCTTCTTTCCTAAGTGGGTCAGTTTTCACCTGCCCTGGGATCCAGGCCCCTTAATTGGATAGACTTTCTGGATAGGAGTGGAGTGCAATGGTGGGACAGGCCTGAGGAACTGGGTACACTGGAGATTTCTCCCTCACCCCCATTATCAACACTGTCTGCCAGCTCCAAGTCAGCCCAGTTCCAGTATCTCACACAAAAAAAGGCCACTTGATGACACTGTGGCTACAAAAAAGACATCTACATACTACCTTCCCTTCCCCCAACACTCTCCCCAGACTTTAGGACTTGCGAATTTCCACAGGTTAACACCCAAGAACAGTAGAGTAAGTACCAGGAGGATTACTCCACAGTTTAGAAGGCTTAGAAGGCGGCCTTGCATGCTGGGGGAAAAGGCCGCTCAGATAGAGAAGGGACCACCAAGTAAAGGGTGCTAGGAGGGCCCATTCTTCAGGATGGGAGGTGTGGGCTGAAAGTAGACTACAGATTGAACGTGATGGCACTACTGCAAACCACAAAACACAAAAGGAGAGCAAGAGAGAGCAAAAGGGAATGCCTTGCCAGAGAGGCAGGGTGGGGTGGGGGGAGGACAGGGAGGGCGGGATTGTGGGAGGGATGCTGGGACCATTGGTGGTGGAAAATGGGCACTGTTGGAGGGATGGGCACTTGACCACTGTGTAACTGAAATGCAAGCATGAAAGTCTGTAAGTCTGTAACTGTACTTCATGGTGATCCACTAATATTTTTTTTTAATTTCCATCAATGAAAAACTCTAAAAATTAACAATGACAAAGATTTAAAATGATAAAAAATGGGGCATGTGTTCATATAAGATCTATAAATGTATTTTAAATTCCACATATTTATTTCAGGTCTATGATGTTTAAAATATGTTATAAAATGTGCTGGTGTATATCATTTGATTGTATATTAGTAATTGATTATTATACTTATAATTGTGATAGCCACAATCAAAATAACATAAAACCAATATGATATAATAGGGCTACGAGAACAGATGACTTTTAACAGAAGTTAAAGAAACTTTGGTACATCTACACAATGGAATACTATGCAGCTGTTAGAAAAGATGAAGTCATGAATTTTGCATATAAGTGGATCAACATGGAAAGTATCATGCTAAGTGAAATGAGTCTGAAAGAGAAAGAGACATAGAAAGATTGTGCTCATCTGTGGAATATAAAATAACAGAGTAGGAGACTAACACCCAAAAATAGTAGAAATAAGTACCAGGAGGTTGGCTCCATGGCTTGGAAGCTGGCCTCACATGCTGGGGGAAAAGGCAGTTCAGATAGAGAAGGGAACATCAAGTAAGCTCTGGTTGGAGGACCCGCTCGGGAGGGGAGATACATGCTGAAAGTAGACTATAGATTGAACAGGATGGCCACTCAATACCCCTATTGCGGACCACAACACCCAAAAGGAGAGACAGAGAACAAAAGGGAATGCCCTGGGGCTGGAGCGATAGCACAGCGCCACGCAGCCAACCCTGGTTCGATTCCCAGCATCCCACATGGTCCCCTGAGCACTGCCAGGCGTAATTCCTGAGTGCAGAGCCAGGACTGACCCCTGTGCATCTCCAGGTATGACCCAAAAAGCTAAAAAAAAAAAAAGGAATGCCCTGCCACAGAGGCGGGGAGGGGGGAGCAGGGGAGAGGGGAGATGGGATTGGGAGGTGGAAGGGATACTGGGTTCACTGGTGATGGAGAATAGACACTGGTAGAGGAAGGGGTGCTCGAACATTGTATGAGGGAAACACAAGTATGAAAATGTGTAAATCTGTTACTGTACCCTCATGGTGGTTCACTAATTAATAAATAAATAAATAAATAAAAATATCTGGCTATAAAAAAAAAGATATAATAGGGCTAATAAGAAAAAGAAAAGTGTCAGAAAGAGTCCACTGAGTAAGGCAGGTTTTTTTTGTTTTGTTTTGTTTTGTTTTGCTTTTTGGGTCACACCTCAGCTATGCTCAGGGATTTACTCCTAGCTCTGCGCTCAGGAATTACTCTTGGCAGTGCTTGGGGAAAAATATGGGATGCCAGGAATTGAACCCAGGTCATCTGCATGCAAGGCAAATACCCTACCCGTTGTGCTATCACTCGGGCCCCAAGGCAGTTTTCTTGCTCCTAGTTGACCCATATTGAATCCTTAGTACCATCAGGAGTAACCTCCGAAAATAAAATCATGAGTGGCCCTATAATTTGAACAAATTTAAAAAATATAAAGCAAAGAAATACACAGAGATAGACAGATCACATATAAGAACAGAAGTGACCATCATCAAACACCCATGACTGTATGACTACTGCCCAGAAAGCTGGCACCCTGAAACCCCTGATGGGAAACAAGGTGAGAGCAGTGAATGTTTCAATTATGAGATAGTACCCACACAATGCTCACATGCATGCACACACACATGCACATACACACAGACACAAGAATCACACTCCACATAGCAAGTGGCTACCGGGTTAGCTTGCCATGAAATTTTGATAGGAAAATGCTTCCTCCAAAGGCCTGAAGCTTCAGTTTGAGATCAAAAGCTTGGGCTAGCCAAACCTGCAGCCCCCAAAGGCTAAAATACAGGTTTCTCAAAACCAGATAAGATTTTTGGGGGCTGGAGTGATAGCACAGTGGGTAGGGCGTTTGCCTTGCATGCGGCTGACCCGAGTTCGATTCCCAGCATCCCATATGGTCCCCTGAGCACCACCAGGGGTAATTCCTGAGTGCAGAGCCAGGAGTGACCCCTGTGCATCACCGGGTGTGACCCAAAAAAGCAAAAAAAAAAAAAAAAACAACATAAGATTTGAAAAGTTTTTGTAAGGCAAGAACTGGAAGAAATGAAAAGCCATGAATAATTCTGAGATCACGCTGACTGAGATAATATTGTCCTTTCTGTACAATTACCTCACTACCAGTTGCTGGCTCTTACATACTTTTATTATTTTCTATTTCCCTATATTCTCCCCTATGCTTCTTTACTATGACCTCAATGTCCATTGCATACTCTGCTACCCTTTTCCAGTCTTTTTTTTCATGTTTTTCAATATGCCTCCACATAGATTCAGCTTCCTTGCAGGTATCCAGCCTCCCTTCCTTCCCACAATTCCCCCCTTCCTTTCTCCCAGCCCTGCTACTTTAATTAATTTAGTTCATTAACTGCTCATCCCTGATTCTCTCAGAATTTGAAGGAAGCTGGGGGAGGGATATACTGAGGGAAGCAGAGCTTCCCAGGAAAGGTACTGTTATTTCTGGTGCCAAAGTGCATTCAGTTGAATATAAAAAAAACCCAGAGAGCACTTACCTGCCTTCTGCTTGCTGGGCACAGATGGTGATGCTATCAGTGCTGGTGGCATGGGGTGGGGTTTTTAGCAATTATCCAGATATCCAACTCCATCTAGCCTATGCCACCAGTTTTGGCCACAAGGATGTGGAAAAGATACCCCATAGATACATTCTTAGTCCTTGACTATTGGCTCACATGGTGGAACCTGAACACGAAGAATCAAAATATGGCTTGAGAAAGAGGCTGCTACAGGCTCCTGGTGGCTTTGAAGAACTGTTGTATATCAACAGTGTAAGGCATAGGAAGCCATGAGTAATTCTGCAAGGCTAAGATAACATCATCTTTTGATCCAAGAGGAACTTCTGGATGGTTTCTGAGAATAACCTGAACCTACATCACTGGTACAGAGAAGGAAAAAGTTGAAGTTTGCAAACTATGCTTTCTTCATCTGAGAATCTCTTATAACCACAGGAGCAGTGCTGGGATGGGGAATTCATAGCACACTAAGCTCCTGAAGATTATGCAGCTAAAGGGAAAAAGAAAAGTCAGGGAATGCCATTGCTACCCACCAGGCCAGTGCCAACTCTATCTTGGACTCAGTACAACAGTGAGTCTCTGGGGATTACAGTAGAAGGGGGAGGGGGTTGATGAAATACACAATGACAGACTGTGATGTCACAAACAGCATTATTGGCCAAGGAAGAACAGGGGCCACAGCTCCCTAGGCATCCAAACAAGCCTCCCATGGTCATAAGGATCACTGCTAAGTGCCTTCAAGGGCTCTGCCTGATCCATGACTAGGCCACCCAGTGGAGTGTGAAAAGCCCAGACAGTACTCACCTGCCTTCACCTGGCACAGCAGGGGGCTAGCAGTGAGGATTCAGCTCAGGGAATACTTCTCCCAGCCCCTTCCCTGGGGAGGAGAAACTAGAGGGGCATGCATCTTCCTGTTGGTGGGATCCCATGGGCAAGTTTGGCAGCCCTGGGAACCAGGGGTCCGCGAGCAGCAGTCCCTAAAACCTATCAGTGCTGATGGCTTCCTAACCAGCCATTTAGGGTCTAGGTAGGGAAAGCAAATCCACACTGACTGCAGGCACTAGAGGCATTTGCTAGGACAGTCTTTGCAGAAGAGTTCCGGGTGTCCAATGTAGATACAGGAAGACCAGTTTCCTCTCAGGGCACCATCCAAGAGCTCACTGATTCTGGAAGTTTCAGTCATTTGCAGAGGAAGACCATGGGAAAATTCCTATGGCAGCCATTTTGGACTCCCTCTGTGGATTTTTAGCCTTCTTTGCCAGCCAGGATGAAATGCAGGGTCTGGATCTCTGATAGGATAAACTTTCTGGATAGGTGTGGAGGGGAAAGGGTGGGTCAGGCCTTTTAAGGGACACAGGAGATTTCCCCCTACCCAATAAAGGACACTGTCTGCCATCTCCAACCCTGCCCAAAGCAAACCTAGGTCTTCTCCTGCCTCTGACAAAAAAGATATCCACATGATGGCACTGTGGCTACACACAAAACAAATCTCCTCCCTCACTCCCCCCAACCCCGCCCCTGCTACCTCCCTAAACCCTCCCCAGTCCTTGGGGTTTGGGAAATTTCCCATGTTAAGTAAAAGTTCCATCAATTTTAAAAAATTTATTTATAATAATAATAATAATAATGATTAAAATATAAAGGAGGTATAGTTTTCAAAACTCAGACCCATTTATGTATTTTAAATATCACATATCTATTGTAGGCTTGTAATATTTTACGATATAACATATTAACATCTTTATGTGTATAACCAAAACCAAACCAAACAAGAAATCCAAAGCAACATTCAGGGTCTAAGAAATGTGTACAGTGTAAGTGTGAAGCTGGTGAAGCCAAGCGTATGATTGCCAATACTACCTAAAGGTTTTGTGGTTGGGAACCTTGCGCAGAACAAAGTGTGCCATTTCCACATCTCAGTCAGTTGTATACAGGCACCATAAGGTGTGACAGCCAGCAAACACAGCTAGGTTTGCAAGCACTGCGTACCCCACATATGAGAGAGATCTTTGTGTCTGCTCCCTCCTTCCGGCTAACTTCACTCAACATGATACTCTCCTGATATGTCCACATAGCAGCAGATCACATGATTTCATTTTTTCTTTCATTGTGTATATAACAGTTTCTTTAGCCAGTCCTCTTTTCTGGCCTATTAAGTGCAATTAATTAATTTTCTGGCCTATTAAGTGGTCTTTTAAGTGCATCACTATCTTAGTGTTGTTGTGGGTTAGCACAGATAAAATTTTGTACATCTTGGGGGCCAGGGAGATAGGTCAAAGGACTGTGGCACATGCTTCGAATTCTCCATTCTCTGAGTTTGATTCCTAAGACCCTAGACCCCCACTCCCACTCCCCACCCCCGCCAGGCACCATGGTCAGCCCTTATGGCCCGCCAGCCCTTATGGTCCCAGCTTCACTGGGTCTGAGCATTGAATCATCAGGCCTACAAACCCAGGCCCAAGTACCACTGGGAGTGGCCTTTGAGCACTGCTTGTGAGGCCTCCCCGACCCCAAAAAAATTTGTGCTACTATTGAGATTATTAGGGACTATAATGTTTTTCCCATCTCTGGATTGATCTCTAGACCATCTCAAAGTGATTGTCATCAGCCTTTATTACTATGTTTTATTACTATGTTTTAAAGGCCTGGTTTACAGGTCAGTGGTAGCTCACTTGCTTTGTGTGTTTGATAGCCTGGGTCTGATCCCTGGCTCCAACCAAAAAAAGTATGGTTTACAACATTCTTAATATTTGGTAATTAACCTATAGGAGAGAATGAGAATTATATATATACATATATATATATATATATATATATAAATTTCACGATCACGATCACGAAATCCCGTTAATCATCGATTTCTCGAGCGGGCTCAGTAACCTCTCATTCGTCCTTTCCCTGAGATCTTAGAAGACTCTCTCGACTCGACCCTCCCAAAGATGTAGCACTGGAGGCTCTTTCAGGGTCAGGGGAATGGGATCCAGCTTGTTACTGAATTTTGCATATGAATACACCATGAGAAGCTTGCAAGGCTGTCCCATGTGGGCAGGAAACTCTCAGAAGCTTGTCAGTTTCTCCCAGAGAGAGAAGTAGGCTACAAGATATCGTGTGGCTGCACACTTCTGGGAGCTAGCTTTTAAGTCTCTGGATGTTGGCCGTTGATGGGATCACACACACCTGGGTTCCTCTACCAGTACCTTCATGCGTGAGGCCCATCCGAACGTGTGGAGAGGGTTCTTGAGCATGGCTGTAGCTAGGTTCCGGTGGTCTATGGCCGCCGGGAGTTCTGCTCGGGGTGGAGAGGGAAGCTGGAGCCCGTCCCCTCTGAGGGCCCCCCTCCTCCCCCCCTCCCCCCCAAGACAGCCAGGCATGCAGGCAAGAGACTTCTTTATAAATATTTAAATTTATCTGCACAAAAGAGCCTGGCAAGCTCCCCATGGCGTATCCAATATGCCAAATACAGTAACAATTAACAGGTCTCATTCCCCTGACCCTGAAAGAGCCTCCAATCTCCAATAAGTTGGGAAAGACAAGTAAGGAGAGATTGCTAAAATCTCAGGACTGGGAAGAATGGAGAAATTACTGGTGCCCGCTCAAGCAAATCGATGAACAATGGGATGACAGTGATACAGTGACAGTGATATATTGTTAATTATGATATAATGTTAATTATTTGAAAGTGAAAAAAATGTTGATAACAATCATAATCATAGTAACATAAAACCAATAAGACAAATTAAGGCCAATAAAACAAGAGACAGAGCCAGAGAGAGTACAGTGGTTAAGACACATCTCTTGCTCGTGGTTTTTCACACACTGGATCCTGGGCACACCTGAGTACCACCAGGAGGGATCCATGAGCACAGAGCCAGGAGTAAGCCCTGATCACTGGTAGGACTAGCCCTAAAATTTACAAAGTTACAAAAAGTAAGAAACAGAGAGAGACTCACACGCAAAGACAGAACACAGACAAAGGATCAGCACTGACCATCAAATGGCCATGACTGTGTGACCAATGTCTAGGTGATCACTCTGTGCCCCAGATGAGTATCACAGAGAACACAGAAAGGGAGCAGTTCTCATTTTGAGCAGACACTCAGGCAGCCTGTGAGTGTGTGGATGATGTTGATAAAGGGATGGGTATAGTGGTAGAGGTGGGGGGTAGAAGTGGGGGAGAGTAAGGCAGGATGACATAGGCTTGCAGAACTGCCAGTATTGTCTGACCAGTACAAAGTGCAAGAGGGTCATATTCTTCTGAGTGTGGTGGAGTCAGGATTAAAGGGATGCCTGTGCAACAGAGTGAAAGTATCTGTATATGTGTGGGTCTTACTTATATAGGGGAGGTGAGTGCTTTGTTCTGGGAGCAAACAGTACTGGTGGCATTTGGACAAGGTTCTTAGTAATTATCTAGACCTCCAACAGCAGCCTGTGTCATTTAACTTGGGCAAATGGAAGTGGAAGAGATACTCTTAGATTTACTATTAGTTCTAGACTGTTGGATCATAAGGTAGAATATGAATAAAAAGGAAAGCACAGCTTAATGAAAAGATTGCTACAACCTCCTGTTCAGTTTTGAAGAGCTTTTGTAAGGCAAGACTTGGGAAGACCGGAAAGGAAAGAGGAGGACTTTGCAAATTATGCATCCTTCACAGGTGCCCATTCTGTCTTGGAATTAGTCCAGCAGTGAGTCTCTGGGTAGGATAGTGGAAAGGGATGGAGGATGACTGCTGTTATATACACAATTATGAAGTCCCAAGCTGAATTACTAAAAAGGGAAGAATATGGGGCTGGAGAGATAGCACAGCAGGTAGGGTGTTTGCCTTGCATGCGGCCGACCTGGGTTCAAATCCCAGCATCCCATATGGTCCCCTGAGCACGGCCAGGGGTAATTCCTGAGTGCAGAGCCAGGAGTAACCCCTGTGTATCGCCAGGTGTGACCCAAAAAAGCAAAATAAATAAATAAATAAATAAATAGGGAAGAATAAGGGAACAGAGCTGCCAAAGCATCCTGGCAAGTCTTCGGTTGTCATTGGGATCACTGCTAAGTGCAGTCAAGGGTTCTGACTGATCCACAAATAGGCCCTTGGGGCCTGGAAAGAGTAGAGTAGAAGGAGAGGCTGTGCCATACTCCCTGTTCAGGATATAACGGACACATTTCAAAGTGCCAAAGGGCTCAATGAGCACAGGCTAGGCAAACAGGAACAAAAAACGATGGTGGAAGCCCCAGAGAAACCAAGGTCAAATGAATGGAAGATGGAGTATGTGTGCTTGGGCTGGAATGGGAACTGCCAACAAAACAGATGGGGTCAGAAAATAATCTCTGTGAAAGTAGATAGTGGAACAAACATGATGACCTCTCAGTGTCTGTATTGCAAGCCATAATGCCCAAAAGTAGAGAGTATGGGGAATATTGTCTACCACGGAGGCAGAGGGAGGGTGGGAAAGGGGGAATATTCCCAGGATATCGGTGGTGGGGAATGTGCACTGGTGGAGGGGTGGGTGTTTGATCATTGTGAGATTATAACCCAAACATGAAAGCTTGTAACTATCTCACGGTGATTCAATAAAATAAAATTAAAAAAAAAAACCATCTCTGTTGGTGACTGGTGGATCCTCCTGGTTTCTCAGTCCACCAGGCACCTGGTCATTTCCATTTTTTTGGTAAACATTTATAAAACATTTTTCCTCAGAAGTTATCTTCGTAGCACCCATCAAAAGCACTTTCCACACAGAGGGCCATCCATAAAGGAAGCACGGGGTTTTAAGAGGATAAGTAAAGGCAAGGGCTAAGAGCACATTGTAAAAAACTAAGCACATTGAAGGGTGTGTGTTCGAGGCCTCTCCGGGCGGTTCTGTCTCACTGCCCGCGTTTGGTGTTCTGGAGCCGCTGTGTGTGGCTGTTTGGCCAAGGGCAGGCGAAGGAAGGAAGAAGGCCAAACTGGTTACTGGATCACTTGTCCTTTATTTCATTCACTCCTGACTCTTTCTCTCTTCTCTCCCAGTTCTAGATCTCTCCCCCAATCCACTCTTTTTTTAAAAATTTATTTTATTGAATCACCATGTGGAAAGTTACAAAGTTTTCAGGCTTATGTCTCAGTTATACAATGCTCAAACACCCGTCCTTTCACCAGTGCCCATATTCCACCACCAAAAGGAAAAAACAAAAAAACCCAGTATACATCCCACTGTTACAGCCTAGTTAAATCTCCCCAGCAAGAGGGGATTGGGGCTTACACATAAGTGTGGTGACAATCAACAGGGTTAAAGTTCTTTCCCTCAGGGGATGCTGCTTCTAGGACAGATTATCCTTCAGCATGACAACCCATCCAAGGGCGAATCCCATGAGTGTGTTTCTCCTCTCCTCTTCCAGCAAACATATAAGCATTCATAATATTAATCATTTTGTATGGACACAATAAGAGATGCATTAAGCTTATAGAATTGTTCTCCTGGGGCCATCTCAATCTCAGACTACAGTGCTCAGGCCAGATTAGTCTTTCCTAACCCTAGCAGGGTCCGAATCTAGTTATTACTTTTTGGATCATGACAGCATTTGTCCATGACCAAACTCTTAACTTATAGTTAAGCATTAGGCGCTTTGGCCTGGCTCATCTCCATGCCAGGGTAGCAAATAAGTCACAACTTGCCCTGCACCCATTCAGTCCCTCATCAGGACCCTGCTTTTGGGGGGGACTAGGAAGTATGGGCAGCTGAGGCTTAGGTGGAGAGAACAGATGCCCAGGAGGAAAATATCATGCAGAGTCAAATGACTCCCAGGTTACAAAGCATAGCATTTGCTACAGTCTTCCAGTGCCAAAAGGACTTGGCTCTTAATAAACTATGTAAAGGACTCAAGGAGAACAGAAAAACAATATTTACAAGTCAACAGAACACAAAGAAAGAAGTTACAAATAAATACAGAGGAATGGGAGCACTGCAATGGGAGTAACCCAATAAAACTAAACTACCTGAGGCTATGTTATCCTACATCCTGGGAGTTAGAATCCTAGCAGCAATCCCACATTTAGATGGGGCAGATCTAGGCCTTCCCAAGATCTTTCATATTTTCTCCAGCCAGACTGAACAGGGCAAGCCATTTACGGATTTGATTCAGTGTCTCTCCCTCAGAACAGGAGATCAGGAACTCTGCATTTCCAGAGACCAACTCCGGTCCTGCTTTAAAGTAGTTTATGAGGTAAACCTCATAATCCTTCATGGATGAAGGAACTCTAGAAACCAAGATTTGGAAAAAAGTTAAGGAAAATGTCTATAAGGCATCTAAGGAAGGGACTAAGATCCCCATGGAATTCTGGATTACATGGGAAATTGTTAATTCTATTCTTCTGTTTTGGAAAAGTGCAGTTGATATGGAAGAGAATATTATAAATAATACGGCCTCAGCTCCTCCCACACCTAAGTCTCAAAAGGGTTTTCAATAGTGAAAGTATTTCTCAGGCTGATGGATATAGCTTTATTTCCAGTGCATCAGATGAAAGTGATGAGGATTATGAGTCTGCTACCATTTACTCAGATTCTGAGTCTGAGAGTGACTCAGCCAAGCGGCCTCCAGACCGCTTGGGACATGCTCCCAATCTCGCCCAGTCCAGGCATAGAAGCAGCAGCCTCCATCTCATCGCAGGTTAAGAATTGGATTCTCAGTCATTTCAAAAAGGCCTGTGTCTCGTATGGGTCTCCATCTTCGTACTGTAGGGAGTACCTTACAGACTGGAGTAAAAAGGCCTACTGGGTACTTCAAGATTTTCACATGGTTGCTAAGACATGATTAAGCCCTTCTCAGTACTTGCAGTGGAGGATGTGGCTCAGTGATGAGGCCAAGGCAAAGCTTAAAGACCTAGGCCATGCTGGACAAAAATTTTCAGGGATTAAATTGATTTATGAGATGATGTCTACGGCCATACCACCCTGAACGCGCCCGATCTCGTCTGAGATGTTAATAGGTGAAGGGAAATGGCTGGACTCCAAAAGGCAAGTCTCCTTGCCTCGAGCTGTTTTTTGCTCATGTCCAGGACACAGCTCTGCATGCATGGGAGAAGGATGATGCAGACACAGAATTTTTTTTTAAATTTTATTGAATCACCGTGAGATAGTTACAAGCTTTCATGTTTGGGCTACAATCTCCCAATGATCAAACACCCATCCCTCCACCAGTGCACATTCCCCACCACCAATATCCCG
Organism: Sorex araneus; assembly: GCF_027595985.1. Taxonomy (NCBI): domain Eukaryota; kingdom Metazoa; phylum Chordata; class Mammalia; order Eulipotyphla; family Soricidae; genus Sorex; species Sorex araneus. The sequence goes on from NC_073313.1 coordinate 149,742,499, forward strand.
GGTATACCCCCCCTTTCCCACCATGGCAGACAATATTCCCCATACTCTCTCTCTACTTTTGGGCACTATGGCTTGCAACACAGACACTGAGAGGTCATCATGTTTGGTCCATTATCTACTTTGGGCATGCAACAGATGCAGAATTTAAGGAAAGTTTTACAAAGATTGTCCAGAGGGCCTCAGAACCTTAAGCAGACTTCATAGGAAGGTTGATGTAAGCCATTGAAATGCAGGTTAAGGGCAAGGACACTCAGGAGCAGTTGACTAAACAATTGGCCTTTGAAATGCTAATGAAGATTGCCAGGCCATTTTGCACCCTGTTAAAGAGAAGAAAGACATAATGGGGTACTTGAAAGCATTCAGAAATGTTGGTTTTGTTAAACATAAGGTGTTATATGTCTTATAGAGACAAGCTCAGAAAAGATGTTTTATTGTGGAGAACCAGGCCACTTTTGTAAAGACTGCAGGGCGCCCCCCACCCCCACTGGTGCTACTGTGAGAGCATGTCCTGGACCCTGTCCCAGGTGTAAGAAGGGCAACCACTGGGCCAGAGGCTGCAGAGCCAGACCTGCACCTCCAGGGCCCTGTCCCCTGTGCAAGAGGGGAAATCATTGGGTCAGAGATTGTCCTTCAATTTTGATGCCATTGTTGACCCCAATTCGGGAAACCTGCAAGGGGGCCAGCCCCAGGCCCTGCAAAATCAGGGGATGTTCCCAGCTGCAGCCCCTCTCCCCAGTGTGGAATTTCAGAGCTCCAATCAGTAGAATCGCTGCAACCAGTGATGGCAGGAAGCGCAGCCTTGGATATTTCCTGCCCTGATACAGTTACTATAACCCCTTTTTAATAGGGAACAATGCGGCTTTAAGTCCACCACCTCTCCATATTCACTGGACATATGGAATGTTAAATCAAAAACCAAAAAAAGAGGTATTTTCTCAATTGAATGTATCAGGGAAACTCCTCATTCAAAGAAAAGGCTATGCTTTTGTTTCAACAGATGATAACCCCACTGAGAAACTTTAGATCCCGTAATGTCTCATCAGAAGTAGAATTCATCCACCTGACTTGAATCTCAGACCTCCAGAGACTCACAACCCTTCAAATTCCAGCCCCAAGCCTTCTCCAAACTGATTTCAGCTGGAAGTCACAAGGAAAGAAGAGGCATCAGCATTTGAGGACCTGCAGCAAAGGCCTCTAGCCCCTTTTAGCATATCCTGAGGTCACATTAAGAGCATCCCTTATACCCCTCTTTTACAGGTTGCAAATTGGACAACATCAGGCCTCCCTATTTTGAATTAACAGTACTTTACTTTTACCCTTTCCTTGGAATTCACAGGTTCCTGAAGGAGAAAGGAATGGCTTTTAACAGGAACACCTTTTCATTTCTCTCTAGGATATCATACATTTGTATTGGAGCTTCTCTGTCTCTTTCTACTCACAGGCATGGAGACCACACCCCAATTAGCAAAGCCTCTGATAACTTTAAAAAAGTGTTTTTTCTCAAATATAAGCTAGGTTGCACATCTATGACTGCCAACGAACCTGACCAGAGAATGGCTGCATTCCTCTGCTGAAGTTCTCCTGCCAGAAGTTGTGATGCTCCTGTTCCAGTGCTCCCCAACTGATCCAGTACTTCCTAAAATTTATCGGACTCCTAATAGCTGCTCCTCTGAGACTCATTGCTGCAACCACTACTGATGCTGTTACAGGAACAACTCCAGTTTTTTTGTTGTTGTGATGGTGGTTTGTTTTTTTTTTTGCTTTTGTTTGGTTCACACCTGGCCATGCACAGGGGTTACTCCTGGCTTTGCACTCAGGAATTACTCCTGGCGGTGCTCAGGGGACCATATGGGATGCTGGGATTTGAACCTGGGTCGGCAGCATGCAAGGCAAACGCCCAACCAGCTATGCTATTGCTCCAGCCCCCACAACTCTTCAGCCCAACCAGCTATGCTATTGCTCCAGCCCCCACAACTCTTCAGTTTTGATCCAGACACTTCATTTATTCAAAATAGGACTAAATGACTCTTATCATTGGTGACCCTCATCACCCCTGGACAGTGCAGGACAATTGGACGCTTTATTACAAGCACTGCTCTGGGCCCAGAGCTGGACTGAAATCTTAGTACAAGTAGACTGTACTGTAATTTGGAATTGTGTTGTGATTTAGAATTGTTCCTCATTTTCAAATTTTGTGTTTTTGTAAAAAGAAAAAGGGGGAGATATAGGATAATATAGCCTCAGGTAGTTTAGGTTTACTGGTTACTCTCATCACAGTGCTCTCATCCTGTGTTTATTTGTAACTTCTTTGTGTTCTGTTGACTTGTAAATATTGTTTTTCTGTTCTCATTGAGCCTTTTACATAGTTTATTCAGAGCCATGTACTTTTATGGGTACAAGAAGACTGTAGCAAATGCTTTGTAACCTGGGAGTCATTTGACTCTGCATGATATTTTCCTCCTGGGCATCTGTTCTCTCCACCTAAGCCTCAGCTGCCCTTACTTCATAGCCCCCCCAAAAGCAGGGTCCTGATGAGGAATGGAACGGATCCAGGGCAAGCTGTGAGTTATGTGCTACCCTGGCATGGAGATAGGCCAGGCCAAAGCGCCTAATGCTTAACTATAAGTTAAGAGTTTGGTCATGGACAAATGCTGTCATGATCCAAAAAGTAATAACTAGATTCAGACCCTGCTAGGGTTAGGAATGATTAATCTGGCCTGAGTGCTGCAGTCTGAGCCTGTGGCAAGATGTTGTCAAGAGAGCTGCCCTACAAAGCCTCAATGTATCTCTTATTGTGTCCATACAAAAATAACTAATATTAAGATGTTAATGAATTCTTGGACTAAGGAAAGGAGAAAAACCTTAAGAGGTATTTTGTCTGCAGGCAGGCAGGAAGGGCTTTGGAATGCCTGGCCCTCAGGAAGGGCTTTCTTATGTTGATTTTGCTACCTAACTGTGTGTAGCCTAGAGGGCAAGATGGAGAGAGACAATTAGGCAGAGATTAGTGAAGAGGGGCAATCCAGAGGAGAATCCAGCCTGAAAAGGTATCCAGAGAGAGATGATGGAGTGAGGAGCTAGGAAGGAAGAGTGCTGGGGGGAGAGAGAGGAGAGAAGGTGAATCCAGAGAAGGAAGGAGTTAGAAAGGCAGGCACATTGAGAGAATGGAATAAACCGCATTTGATCAATCAAATAGCTTGGCCCTTGTTTCCTCCTCCATCTGACCCATGGCCCAGGCCACTCCCGCTGGGCGAGCAGCCTGGGACCCAACCCCCGAACCCGGGGCGGTCAAATGGGAGAGCTGCCCGGGCCATGCCCCCTGGAAGTAGTTTTTTTACACACAGAGACAGTCAAGAAAGGACTGGCATGGGGTAAAGAAGAAATGGGATCTCAAAGGCACTGAGGGTCGCAGGTGGACAAAAACTGGAACCAGCTCTGGCCTCCTGTGGCCTGCTAATAGTAGAGCCATCAGTCAAGCCAAAGTGTCAACCCTTAGCCAAAGGTCTGAGCCCAGTCCAGAGACAGGCCTGGATGTAGAGACTATGGAAAAATTGAAGATTAAGCAGTAAAAGTGAATGGTGGGAGGTGGGAGTGCAAAAACAGGATGTCAGTCTGGTACAGTCCACCAATACCCTCCTCTGCAGAGATTCTAGCCCTGTCATTGATGTAGGCAGGTAGATAGGGAAAGGCCCTGGGCAATGAAAATTTAGATTTAACAGAGTCTCTGGAAGGAGAATCTTAAGACTTACAGATTCAAGAAAACAAAAGACCAGAGGAAACCATCAGCAGACCCTGAGGATAATGGACCTCTCCCCAGGAAGTTCCCCAAAGAAGGCCATCACCACTCCCAACCTCCCTGGTAACTTTAGCAATGAACTTTTACCTGAAAAGAAGCCCCACGTGGGGGCAGGTTGAAGAAACCCTATAAAAGACACCTTGAACAAAGGAAGAGAGCACATATGCTGCCTGAGCCCATGTGCTGCTTGTGCCCACGTGGCAGAGCATATGTGGTGCCTGAGCACATGTGTTGCCCGCATCTCCCTTCTTGAGATGTGTACTTTCATGCAGAAGGCAGGTAAGTGTCCAGTGCTAGGATGTGTGTAGAGTCTCTCCACCCTTGGAGAAGCCCGTGTTCTCTCTTGAACGCATTATTCTTACTATTCTCTCTCCCACTTAACCTTCCTCCTTCCCTCGGAAACCTCTAAATAAAATCTATTTACTTCACTGCTTGTCTACTCCTGAAATTCTTTTCCGCGAGTGAGACAAGAACCCAATAACCCTGGGTCCCAGGTGGTAGAGGCGGTTGGGGAGAAAGTGACCATCTTTATCCTCCCCGCTTCACGTAAGTCACCCATGGGGCCCACCTGTTAGGGTCGAGCAGACCTCTACCCGGGGGAGGCCAGAGGAACGAGACTGAGACAACTCTTTCTGCAAACACACGGGGTTTATTCAAGCCAACATGTTGGGACTCTGCAGCGTGCCTGAGAGCCGGCAGGGGCTGAGGGCCCGGAACTCAAAAAGCAAGCAGTTTTTATACTGTTTTGGGAAAAAGGGGATCACACATATTGGATCAAAGGGAATCACACATAGGTCACTTAATTTGCTAATCTCAACATTTGATAACTGTTAACTGTTTTGAGCAAATGTTTGCTTACAGTTCCTAGAGCAGTTTGTTGTCCCTTTTGGTGACCGTTTCTCAAGCCATAGGTTGAGAAAACATCTTTCAAAGCACCCAAGCAGTTACAAAGGCAAATTCAGAGGTTAGCAGAAGCGAGTTTTTAACCCTTAACCTGCCCTCCTCTTCACACCGACATCATCATGATGGTGGGTGACAACACAAACCTCTTTGCCTGGACCAGCCATCAGTGTGTTTGGGACTGAGCAAAGGCCAAGGCAAGGATAGGCTTGCATTGAGTCATCCAAATGAGTCCAATTGTGACATAGTTCAACTGAGTCAGGGGTAGAAAAACAAGTTATTGCAGAATAACTTGTTTTTCTACCCCTGAGCAAGGAATTTGGATACAGATACCCCGGGTTGCAAGAAGGGTGGTGGTCAGACCAGATAACCAGATTCCTCTCAAGACCCATGTCACAAGACCCATGACTGCCCCCAAAACGGGGACATTCCTGAACACTGACGCAAATGCTGATCTTTAAAACCATAGGCTATAAGGAGTGATGTCCTTTTGATGTAGGCAGGTAGATAGGGAAAGGCCCTTGGCAATGAAATAGATTAACAAAGTCTTATATAAGATCTCCTTTGGAGAAGCTCGGGGTCTTGCCCAACCTGCTGGACTTGCATGTCTGTGTAGGCGGCTGGACCCTGGCTAGCCAGTCTTACAATAAACCCTGCTTGCTATTTGCAGTCTCTGGAGTCTCTTTGTTGGTAAAGGGAGATCTCGATCCGCACCCTAACAGAGCCCTGCTGCTGAGAGCTGGGAGTCTGTCCTGCTCCACTTGTGGCTCCACATCTGTTTCATCCTTCCCACTGCATGCATAGTCCAAAAGTAAGGAGTCCCACTGTGCCCTGATGTCTCATGTCTAGAAAACAGCCACTTCAGTTCCTTACTTGATGGAGGACCTTAAGTTAGCTTTGGTGTCTACGTTCTTTCCTGTCTTTTTCAAAAAGTTTGCCTCTGTCCAGAAACCACGGCAGAGGCTGGCAAGCTCATGGCAGAGCCTGACAAGCTACTTGTGGTGTATTCGATATGCCAAAAACAGTAACAACAAGTCTCACAACGGAGATGTTACTGGTGCCCGCTCGAGCAAATTGATGAACAACTGGACGACAGTGCTAAAGTGTGACAGTGCTACAGTGCTGTCCAGGAATAGCATGTCCCAGAAGAACGTTCAAATAAGGACTGCTCTCTTACAAGAGTTTTTAAGATACTTCTGAACCAGCTGCCTGATACCCAGAGACTTGGGTTCCCCTTTTCCCCAGAGCTCTCTGCCTCTGCATTTTCTTTTTTTCCTTTTTTCTTTTTTTTTTTTTTGCTTTTTGGGTCACACCCAGCGATGCTCAGGGGTTACTCCTGGCTTTGCACTCAGGAATTACTCCTGGCGGTGCTTGGGGGACCATATGGGATGCCGGGGATCGAACCCGGGTCGGCCGCGTGCAAGGCAAACGCCCTACCCGCTGTGCTATCGCTCCGGCCCCTGCCTCTGCATTTTCAAACCTGTTAGTCTGCCAGTGCTTGTGCACGTGCACAATGACAAAAACACACATAAATTGCAGACACTAGAGAGACACTTAAAGAGAAAAAGCAGCAGGATCTTGGATGTTCCATTGTTCTGGCGGCACCGGGTGGGCAGGAGGCTGGAGGGGTGGGTTTGTGGATCTTGAGCAAAGATCTCAAGACTACCACTACCTAGCTCAGGATCCCAAGGTCATCTTTCCAAAAAGCCTTTATCCTGGGTATTGCCTGTCTGCCTGCATACCTCACAGGTCCCTATGGATGAAGTTGTCAGTATTCTTTGGAATGAGTGGTTCTTCAGAAGTCCCCTACTTTCCCACCCAAGATCACCATTGTTTTCTGGTATGAAAACTGGTCGGCATCCAAGCTTAGTCTGGGACACAGAGACATTACCCTACAAGGGTGATGCTATATCCAAACTCCACACACTCCACAGCACCCAGATCTTGCCCTGGCTGCCTAAACTCCACAATCTCCCCAGGGAGAAAGATTTATCAGGGCTCTGGAAAAACTGATTACGACATCATGACTTGGGCCTGGTTAGAACAGAAAACTAGAAGACAGGCACTGAGCACAAAGACCTTCATGTGAAGTTGGAAAAACATGTATTCAAGGACATACTAGGTTCCATATGATTTGTCAGTGGCCATCCCCAGAGGCCTGACTGCTTAACTTATCCATTAGGATCAGGACGTGGTGCCATTTCAAATGAATGTCCTCCACAACTTAGAAAATAACAGCTCCCACGCCCCCACTTGACCCCCCCAAATCCTCTCTCTCTCTCTCTCTCTCTCTCTCTCTCTCTCACACACACACACACACACACACACACCCTCCATTTGTCCATGGTAAAAGTTGGCTGGTGTCACTCAGAGACATGGAACTTGTGAAATAATCTCCTTCTGCATGGTAGTCATGTTTTTCTGACCCCTGTGGCACTGGGCTGCCTCTGCCCCAAATATGCTGCTAAACACACATCTAAATATGCAGCTTCAGCCACCACCCTGTGGCTGCTGCCTAGACATAGGTGCAGTGCAGAGAAACAGGACACCAAGCAGGATACTCAGACTCAGAAGGAAGTGCAAGTACAAACCAAGTGGTAGGATTTCTTTTTTTTTTTTTTGCTTTTTTTTTGGGTCACACCCGACAATGCACAGGGGTTACTCCTGGCTCTGCACTCAGGAATTACTCCTGGCAGTGCTCAGGGGACCATATGGGATGCTGGGAGTCGAACCCGGGTCGGCCAGGTGCAGGGCAAATGCCCTGCCCGCTGTGCTATTGCTCCAGCCCCCCCAAGTGGTAGGATTTCTTGAGGGAGTAGCTGTGTTGGGTCAATCAATATGAGCACAGTCAAGCAAGCTTAGGAAGTCTTACAGATTTGACACAAAACCGCACCTGATTTGATGCTGCAGAAGCCCTATTCTAGGTGAGATGTGTGTCCTTTGGCTTAAGAGTTATTTTAGATTCATACTTCTGACCATTTTCACTACCTACTAATTTCCCTATTTACCTAAGTGCCTACACCTGCCACTTGACTCAAGGCCTTTCAATGATACATATGCCTACCAGTTGCTAGCTTTTATGCTTTCATTGTTTCCCCACCCCCTTTGTGTCCTCTCTTCTCCTCTCCCTCCCCTTTTCTCTCTATTAATCATTGTCTTTGGGGGCAGGAGCTATAGCACAGGTAGGGCAATTACCTTGCACGTGGCCGACCATGGTTCGATTCCCAGAGTCCCATATGGTCCCCTGAGCACCGCCAGGGGTAATTCCTGAGTGCAGAGCCAGGAGTGACCCCTGTGCATTGCGGGTTGTGACCCCCCCAAAAAAACAAACAAACAAACAAATCATTGTCTCTGAAGGTCTTCTCCCCTTCCCCCATCCAAGTCTCCCAAGGTAACTCCACCTTGATTCATCTTCCTTCACAGGCATTCACCCTTCCTCCCTTCCTTCATTTTGCCTTTCCTTTACCTCCAGATCTCCTAGTCAAATTCATCTTGCTAATTCTACTTCTCATTCCTGTTCCCTACCTAAAATTTAAGGGAAGTTGGGGGGGGAGTGCTTTGGGGGATGTGAGGACAGGACAGTGTCAAGAAAAGTTACTGTCATTTGCTGTGCCACAGCGCCATCCAGTGGAATGTAAAAGGCCCAGACAGTATTATCTGCCTTATGCTGGCCCCAGGCATTGAGACCATCAGGAAAGGGCTGAGCAATCAAAGCTTGCCCAAGGCAGAGTTCTGGCAGCCTTTCCCATGGGGGTAGAGCTTAGAGGGCATGGTCCTGCTGGTAGGATCCTATAGGCAAATCTCTGGGCCACACACCAGAGAGCCCACAAGACCTCGCAGTGCCTGAACTGGCTTCTTTGTCAGCCATTTTGGATCAAGTCCTTTAAAAGCAACTCACCACAGATTGCAGGCACGACAGGCATCAGCTGGGGTAGTCTTTTCAGTGGTGTTCTGTGTGGAGCACACATCCCTTGCAGGGCATTGCACAAGAACTCACTGCTCCTGGAGGGTCAAGTCATTTGACTCGACAGTCCTGGGCAAATCCGTGTGGCAGCCATTTTGGACTAAGACTTAAGTTTCTTAGCCTTCTTTCTCAGGAAGCTGTAAGAGTCATATTTCACTTTCTCTGTGGTCTGGGTCCCTCCATAGCATGTACTTTCCCCACTTAAATGGAGTGGTGAGCTTGGGGCTGATCTTGTGGGGAAAAGTGGAAATTACTCATCACCTCCATAATGAACACACAGGCCATCTTCATTCCCTCCGACAGCAACCATAGTCCTACTCCTGTCTGACACAAACAATGTCCACATGATGGCACCGTGGATACACAAAAAGCATACACTTTGGAGCTGGAGCTATAGTAGAATGGGTAGGGCATTTGCCTTGCAAGTGTAGGACCATGGTTTAATTCCTAGCATCCATATGGGTCCCCTAGCACAGCCAGAAGTAATTCCTAGGTACAGAACCAGAAACTGCCAAACCCATTTCTCACAGGAGTAACCCCTGTGCATCACTGGGTGTGACCCAAAAAGGAAAAAACAAACAAAAAAACCCACATACTTTCCCCTTCCCTGGACACTGTCCTTTTCCTTATGATTTGGGAATGAAAAACTTTGGTACACACAGACAATGGACGTTCAACTTGTGACATCCCACTGGGTCCCATGAGCCCACCAGGAGTGATTTCTTTTTTTTTTTTTTTTTTTTTTTTTTATAATTTATTTATTTTTAATTAGAGAATCACCGTGAGGGTACAGTTACAGATTTATACACTTCTGTGCTCACACTTCCCTCATACAAAGTTTGGGAACCCATCCCTTCACCAGTGCCCATTCTCCACCACCCGTAAACCCAGTGTCCCTCCCACCCTCCCCAATCCCATCTCCCCCCCACCCCACCCTGCCACTGTGGCAAGGCATTCCCTTCTGCTTTCTCTCTCTAATTAGCTGTTGTGGTTTGCAACAAAGGTGTTGAGTGGCCGCTGTGCTCAGTCTCTAGCCCTCATTCAGCCCGCAACTCCCTTCCCCCACATGGCCTTCGACTGCAATGTAGTTGGTGATCGCTTCTCTGAGTTGACCTTTCCCCGGAACGTGAGGCCAGCCTCGAAGCACCAGGAGTGATTTCTAAGCACAAAGCCAGTATTAGGTACTGTGTACCACACAGTATGGCTCAAAACCCCAAAATAAATGAATAATGAATTAAAATTAAATATGATACTGATAAAATTTAAAATAATAAATAAGATACATTTGTTCATATAATTAGATCTAGTTAAGTATAACATATTTGCTATAGGTCTATGAAATGTTTAAAAGGTTACCAAAATATGAAGGTTTGTTTATGTGTATATTGCTAGGCTGTATACTATTAACCTAATGGTGTTTGAAAATTAAATAAAATAATGGTAGTAACATTCATATTCACAAAAACATAAATCCAATAAGACATAATAAGGTCAATTAAAAAGCCAAGATAGTGCCAGAGAGTCCCATGGGTAAGGCATTTGTCTTGCTCCTGGTTGACTCACACTGGATCCTAGGTACCATATATGTTTCCCTGAGCACCACCAGGAGGGATCCCTTAGCACAGAGCCAGGAGTAAGCCCTGATCATTGCTAAGTATGAACCTAAGAGTTACCAACATTTTATAAAAATAAAGGAAAGAGAGACTCAGACACAATGACAGAACACGTACACCAGGACCGGTACTGACCATCTAATAGTCATGACTGTATGACCACTGCCCAGGAGGATGGCACCCTGCAACCCTGCCACCATCTTCTGCCAAACCCATTTCTCATGCCCACTGCTCCTGGAATAGTAAATTGCCTCTGGGACACCAAGTGAGCAGTGAGGGTTTTATTTATGACACAGTGCCCACCCAAAGAAACATAAACAGAGATGCAAGAGACACAATCCAGGTAACTAGTGGCCACCATGCTGTCTTGCCAGCACTTTTGGATAGGGCAGTGCTTGTCCCCAAGGCCAGTAGCTTCAGCTTGAGATCATCAGCTTGGGCTAGCCAAACTTGCAGTCCACAGAGGCCAGGTTTCCTCAGATTACCATGCTCACCTAACCACTGATGATGAGTCGCTGCTGTCTTGTTAAAGTCACCAAACCTCCCCCAATCACTGGGCCCATACAGGGTCACAAGTGAACAGGACAGAAGTTCACAGGTGACCATCATAGAGAACACAGAAACAGAGCAGTTCCCATTTTGTGCAGACCCTCAGGCAGCTTATGAGTGTGTGTTGGATGGTGGTAATGCTAGGATGGTGTGGTAGTAGAGGTGAGGAGCAAAAGTGTGGAAGAGGCAAGCTGGATGACAAAGGCTTACTGTGTTTTCTGGACAATCACTGTCACTGTCACTGTCACTGTCATCCCCTTGCTCATCGATTTGTTCGAGCGGGCACCAGTAACGTCTCTCATTGAGAGGCTTATTGTTACTGTTTTTGGCATATCCAATATGCACGGGTAGCTTGCCAGGCTCTGCCACGAGGGCTCGATACTCTCGGTAGCTTGCCGGGCTCTCCGAGAGGGGCAGAGGAATCAAACTCGGGTAAGCAGCGTGAAAGGCAAACGTCCAACCGCTGTGCTATCGCTCCAACCCTTCTAGACAGTAGAAAGTGCAAATGAATCATTCTAGTGAGAGTGTGGGGTTGGTCCTGATTTTAGTGAGGTGTGAATAACAGTAGCTTTGAACTGGTTTGTGCCTGTGAGTGTGTCTATAGGAAGTGTAGATCCTATATGCAGGAAAAGGTGGGTGTGTGGAGAAGCCAGTTCTGGTGGCATGGGGGTGGTGTTCTTTGTAATTATCCAGATCTCCAGCTCCAGCATCTGCTACTGCTTAGGGCACATGGAAGTAGAAGAAACCCTTATAGATACACTCTTAGTTCTAGACTATTTGTTCACAAAAGTGGAACCTGAACAAGAGGAAGCGGGGCACAGCTTGAAGAGGCTGCCAATGGCTCCTGTTTTGAAGGAGACTCTTTATCCCCATTCAGAAGAGGGAGGTGATATCGACTCTAACCATAGCCACGCTGTTTGGAATTGGACTGGCAGCTGTTTGGAACTGGACTGGCAGGAGCCGGGACTGGTATCAATTCACTCGCAACCCAGCGGAGCAGATTCTCATCCCTTCGAGTAGCTACTGACCAGGACCTGGAGAGGATCGAAACCTCCATCATCATCTCAAGAAATCCCTGACGTTTCTGTAATTTAGTATTTTAGTAACTAAGTCCAGAGAGATATCTGCCAGAAGTTGCATCGTTGCCAACTTGTACTTCTCAGTTACATTATATTCCACATATGAGTGCAATCTTTCTATGTCTGTCTCTTTCTTTCTGACTCATTTCACTCAACATGATACTTTCCATGTTGATCCAAAACTGAGAGGCTGCTAAGTGTGGTCACTCGACCTCATACCTCTTCATCCTCAGCAATGGAAAACAAATTATCTAATGCTTCCTTTTCAGCAGGTCTGACTTTAGGGGAGAGACTCTCCAAACAATAATAGTGAGTTTTGTTGAAATATTGTATGCAATCAAAGTGAAAGTAAAGTGAAATTTATTAGTTACACAGGCGGGGGGGGCTTAGGGTGGGGGGGCTAGGGGCGTGGGGGGGTTAGGGGTATGAGGGGGCGGGGTGGAGCTATACTGGGATTCTTGGTGGTGGAATATGAGCACTGGTGAAGGGATGGGTATTCGAGCATTGTATAACTGAGATTTAAACCTGAAAACTTTGTAACTTTCCACATGGTGACTCAATAAAAAATTTTTTAAAAAAATAAAAATGTTTTGAAAAAAGAAAAAAAAAAGAAATCCCTGACGTTCCTGTCTGAAGTGGTGTTGCAGAACAAGAGAGGACTGGACTTATTATTGTTGCAACAGGGGAGGATTATGTGCTGCCCTAGGGGAGGAATGCCATTTTAAAGCTGTTTTTTTGCAGATCACAGGAGTGGTCCGCGATTCCATGACTAAACTCAGAGTAGAATTTAAGAGTACTTACTTCCCTTGCTGGGTCCACTGTCAGCTGTATTATTGTTAGTTACTGTTGGCCCTTGCGTTTTTAATCTTGGCCTATACAGGTTATCATTGGCTTTGATTTTGCAGGACACTGAAACCTCTGTTCAGAATCATACCTCATCTTCCCCCAGTTCTCTACCTTGAGGATGCCGGGCTCCCAAGGATTTTTTCTTGTGGATCAGGTTGCCAGGCAAAGCACTGCAAGGGAGGGCTGATACCCGGGTCCGGCTGCCTGTGAGGTATTCCGGTATAGCATAGAGGTTACTCCAAGACTAGGGACTGATAGGGCCTGTGAGGCGCCCCCTGCAAAGACCTGATCATCACTTCCCTCCTCTCCCTGCAAAAATGGAGTCTTTTGTGTCACAAGGGATACTGGACAATGCCTCCCCTGACCACTTTTAATTTAAAACAAAACAGGGGGAGATGTGGGGAGCCACTTTACAAGACTGGCTCTCATCTCCTAGTCAGACAGCCTGGCTCTTTGATTCTAACAGAGGCTTGTAGCAAGGTTGCCACTATGGTCCCCATTTGCTTCTCAATAGCCTATGCCTGTAACAAAAGGACATGTCAATCTTCATTTGTATGTGGGTCCAGACACCATTTCCCCCAGCGGAAAAGGTATAAGTAGTAGCTGCTAGTAGAATAAACTCTCTCTTTCTCCTTGCTGCTTTCTGTGTCTGCATCTGTTTATCCTCCTCCCTGCTGGACAGGACACGAGACCCCACACTGTTTGGCTTTAAGAACATTTTGCAAGGCAAGAATTGAAAGGAATGGAAAGTCATGTGTATCAAGGCTGAGACCACATTGCCATTTGTCTACATTATTCTATCTACCAGTTGCTGGCTCTTATGTGCTTTCATTATTTTCTATTTCCCTCTTCTCTCCTTCTGCCTACCTCTGTCATTCACAGTCTCAGCTGTCCTTCTCCATTCCCTCTCTTCAAGACTTTCAAGGTACCTCTACCTAGAGTCAGTTTCTTTCACTGGCAACTACCCTCCCTCCCTTCCTCTCAGCTCTTCAAGTCTAATCCATCTAGCTCAATCCACCGCTCATCCCTACCCCTCTCTGTAGAATTTAAGGAAAGCCAGGAGAGGAATGCAATGGGAAAAGGGACTACAAAATGTCAGGGGAAAGGTGTTCTCATTTCAGGTGTCACAGTGCCATCCAGTGGAATGCAAAATGCCCAAACAGCACTGACTTGCCTGCTGCCGGCACAGGCATGAGGCTATCAACAAGGAGCTAAGCAGACAAGTATCTGCTCAAAGCAGAGTTCTCCCAACCCCTTTCCAGGGGAGCAGAAACTAATACGCATGCTCTAGCTCGTGGGAACCCACAGGCAAACCTGTGAGCTGTGGACCACACTGTATGCAGCCACCAAGACCTTGCAATGCCGAGCTGGACATCCTGGCCAGCCATTTTTTGTCTAGCCTTGGTGCCACTAGAGGCATTTGCTAGGGCAATCTTTTGGGGGAAGTTTTGGATGGACAGCTGGGACTCAGGAAGCTACAGTTCCTCAGAGGGTACTGAGGAAAAGCTCCCAGTGTCTGGAAGGTAAGGTAATCTGCACTGGAAAGTCCCAGGCAACTCCTGGTGACAGCCATTGTGGACTACCCCTGAGTTTTTCTAGCCTTCCTCCACAAGGTGCTATATGGGTCAGATTTCAACTGCTCTGGAGTCAAAGCCCCTTTGATAGACAGGGAAAGGCCCTAGGCAATGAAATTTAGGTCAACAAAACTTCTGGGAGAAAAACTCTAAGGCTGATCCCCCTGTGGAAGCAGAAAAGAGACCAGGTAAGACCTTCAGCAGACCTTAAGGAGATTGGCCCCCTCCCCATGAAGTTCCTCAAACCCTCAGACCTCTCCTTTAATCTAAATTAATTTTGGTGATTCAGCCCAGAGAAGATTCCAGAACAGTCAGGATCAAGACAACCCGGGAAGAGCCTATAAAAGCCACCTTTAACAAAAGAAGGGAGCACATATGCCACCTGAGCCCAGGTGCTTGAGATGTGTACTTTCATGTCTAATGCTAGGGGGTGTGTAGGGGCTCTCTCAGCCCTTAGAGAAGCCTGCGTTCTCTCTTAAGTGCGTTACTCTCCTCTTCTCGCTCTCTCTCTCTCAAAAAAAAAAAACCCACCTCCGAATAAAATCTGTTTTACTTCACTGCTTGCTAGTTCTGAAATTCTTTTCTGTGAGCAAGACACGAACCTTGAAAACCCGGAAAGACCCTCCTTTCTTGCAAAGAGACAGTCCTCAGTCCAGCCTGAGTCCGTGGCTCCCCGAGAAATTAGGTGGTGGGGATCAACTCCTGTGCCTGGTAGACCAAGTGGAATTCAGGTGTGGCCTGACGGCCACCTTGGGCTCGCAGGGCTCAGGCCCATGTCAAGCAGGGACTCATCATGCTCATCATAGACTTTACCAGTCCTAGTCTTCCCAACAGGTCACGGGAGGCAGAGCGGAGTGGGAGAAGGTGACTGTCTTTCTCTTCTCCCAACTCACGTGAGCCACCCCTGTGGTCCACCGACATCACCTTGACAGTGTGAACTTTCCAGATAGGAGTGATGTGGTGAGGGTTCAGAGGGTCTGGAGTGGAACATTGGAAATACCACCTCATACCCTGGCCAAAGCAACCCTAATCCTTTGCCTGCCTCTGAAACGATGTCCACACGATGACACTGTAGATACCGAAAGACATCTATACGCTACCTTCTCCTCCTCCCACACCCTTCCCTGGCCTTAGACCATGTGCACTTCCCCAGGTTAAAAAAATTCCTTAAATGGGCCCCGAGGGCAGTGTGGGTAGGACTGCAATCAAAATACCTTAGGTTTGGGGGCACAGCAGGGAGGGCGTTTGTTTTGCATGCGGCCAACCCGGGTTCGATCCCTGGTATCCCATATGGTCCCCCAAGCACTGCCAGGAGTAATTCCTGAGTGCAAAGCCAGGAATAACCCCTGAGCATTGCTGGGTGTGACCCAAAAAGCAAAAAGAAATACCTTAGGTTTGATTACCACCCACAATCTCATATGGTCTCCCCACCCCCAGCACTGACAGGAGTAACTCTGGAGCAACTACACGTGCTCCATCCCCCACAAAAAATACCATATCAAACTAGATGTCCAAAGATGTAAGTGGACCATAAGGATGTACAATGGAATACTATACCGTTTTAAGAAATGATGAAATCGTGCATTTCAAAGCAACATGGATGAACTGGAAGATATTATATTAAATGAAGTAAACCAGAAGAACTATAAACATAGAATGATATAACATATATAGTATTTAGGATAACAGAATGACAATATTTAACAAAAGAATAGGAAAGGTGGAAAAAAGGAGAAAAAAACAACAGAAAAAAATGAATACTGAGTGAGAAAATTCAATGTTTTAAAGGGGGGATGCCCAGATCATCCTTGGCCCCAGAGTATAGGGAGAAGAAAAGAGTGGATGGGGAGAGGGAGAAAAGACAGATGAGAAGCAATGAGGGTCAGGTCACTGTATCACTGTCATCCCGTTTCTCATGGATTTGCTTGAGTGGGCACCAGTAACATCTCCATTGTGAGACTTGTTATTGTTTTTGGCATTTCGAATATGCCTTGTTATTGTAGCTTGCCAGGCTCTGCCATGCGGGCAAGATACTCTTGGCAGCTTGCTGGGCTCTTTGAGAGGGACAGAAGAATCGAACCCAGGTCAGCTGAGTGCAAGATAAAAGACCTACCCACTGTGCTCTCACTCCAGCAGGTCAGGGAATTAAATTACAAAGGTGGAGTTAAGGAATGATCAAGCCAAATATCCAAACCACAGAGTCAACAACACTAAAATCAAGAGACCTAAACTTAAACAAACTTAGAAAGGACCTGTTAAGAGGGCAGGCTGGGAGGTGGGGGTGGGGAGTAGGGGGAGAAATGGGAGAATGGGAGGGAACCTGGGAACACTGATGGAGGGAAGTTAACACTGGTGGTGGGATCAGTGCTGCAATATTAAATGTCTAAAACTCAACCATGAATAAATTGGTAAATCATGGTGCTTTAACAAAAATTTAATTAATTATTACAATAAAATTACATCCATTAAAATACTTTAAAAAGCACATATTATAGGGGCTGGCAAGATAGCACAGAGGGTAGGGCGTTTGCCTTGCATGCGGCCGGCCCGGGTTCGATTCCCAGCATCCCATATGGTCCCCTGAGCACCGCCAGGGGCAATTCCTGAGTGCAGAGCCAGGAGTAACCTCTGAGCATTGCCGGGTGTGACTCCAATAAAAGCAAAAAAAAAAAAAACCCACATATTATAGGTCTATAATGTTTACAATATATTATAAAATATGTTGGTACCTTTATGTGTCTATTGCTAGGTTATATATTGATTATAATACTTGAAAATGAAGATAACGGTGATAATAATTCTAATGACTACATAAAACCAATGAGACCAATAATAAAATGGAGACAGGGCAGGAGAGACCAGTAAGGCACTAGTCTCACTCCCAGTTGATGTACACTGGATCCCTGAGCACCACCAGGAAGGATCCCTGAGCACAGAGCCAGAAGTAAGTCCTGAACACTGCTAGGTGAGACCCTATAATGCCACAAATAATTAATTCTACAAGGCCAAGAATCCACTGCCCTTTTGAAGCAGGCAAGCAGTTAGAGAAGGGTCCCCCATGACAATGAGTTCTTGGGAAGTAATAAAACCAACTAGGCCTAAGGCTACCAAGACCCATCTTGTGGACACAAGAACTAAGGTCTGATAAAACCTTTAGCTGGGAAACCACTTTCGACATGGGCAGCTACTTGCACAATGTCTCCAGCCTGAGAACTAAGCCGCGACCCCATGCCCGCCCAGGAGGGGAAAGGTATTTCTCTCTCTCGCCTCTCCCTTCCCGGGGCTGAAGGGCGTGGGGACCACCATATTATGACAACCACAGATGGGGTTTACAAGCTTGCAATGATCCAATATCTGGAAGAAATCTCCCTGGACTTAGTTGTTAAAGTACAGAAATCCAAAACCTCAGACCTCATTTCTCTTCACAACAGGTCTGACTCTAGTGGGGTGCTCCTAACAATAATGGTGGTTAGTGTTGAAATATTGAATGTAACCGAAGTAAATAGAAAATAAAGTGAAATTTATCAGTTACAAGGCGGGGTGGGGGGGTGCGGGGGTGGGCGGGATGGGAGGTGTACTGTGGTTTTTTTTGGTGGTGGGATATGGGCACTGGTAAAGGGATGGTTGTTTCAGCATTGTATGACTAAGACTTAAGCCTGAAAGCATTGTAATTTTCCACATGGTGATTCAATAAAATAAAATTCTTATTTAAAAAAAAAACCTTTAGCTGGGGCCAGCACAGAACCCAGACAAGGCTGGACCCCACTCTAGAGAAGCTCCCCCAGAAAAAAAGGCCAGGAAAGGAATACCAAAGACCAGTAACTGCTCCCAACTCTTCTCCACCCTAGTTTGTTGGCAACCTAAGTAGAAGGCCCCTAGTTCGTTGGCAACCTAAGTAGAAGGCCCCAAGTGGGGAAGCTTGGGAGAAACCCTATAAAAGCCAACTTAAAGAAATAAACAAATAAATAAAATTCAACTTGAACAAAGGAAGCACAAGCATGTGCTGCCCAAACATATGTGTGCCCTGCATCTCCCCCCTTGAGATATGTACTTTCATGCTTTACACTGGGATATGAACTGGGCCTGGGGTATGCTCTCTCTCTCTCTCTCTCTCTCTCTCTCTCTCTCTCTCTCTCCTGAAGCACATGTTCTCTCTTGAGTATGTCTCTCTGTCTCTGATCCTCTGATCTCTCTCCCTCTTCCTGTCCACCTACACTCTTCTTCCTTAAAACTTCCAAGTAAAATTTGTTATTCTTTACTGCTTGTCTCCTCTGTGAGGGAAAAAAGCTAGGACCTGAAAGGTCTGGGACTGACTTTCCTTTCCTGCAAGGAACAAGGCTCACAGCAGACTCATCAGTCTTAGATTTCATTGGCTTTTTCTGGTAGCAGAGGTGAACACAGAGAAAATGGCAGATTTCCTTCTCAAGGCTGCAGCCTCTCTCCTCCCCCACTTTACATGGGAAGTCACATGGGAATCTCACTGGCATCTCTTTGATCCAAGAGGAACTTCTGGATGGTTGTTTCAAAAGGATAACTTGGACTCACGCCACTGGTGGATGAAAGGAAAGAGTGGAACTTTGCAAATTATGCCTCCTTTACCTGGGCAATCTCTTATAACCAAAAGAGCAGAGCTGGGAGGAGAAATGCACAGCACATTAAGCTCCCAATGATTACAAAGCTAAAGGAAAAAAAGAACACCCAGGCAATTCCAACTGCCACCCACTCTGCCAGTGCCAACTCTGTCTTGGATTTAGTCTAGCAGTGAGTCTTGGGTGTGATGATGAAGAGTGTGGGGGTGGGGTGTGTGTGTATGTGTGAAATACACAAGGACAGACTAGAAATTCCCAAGGTGTATTAATAGCTACGGAACAACAGGGAACCAGAGTTCCCGAGACATTCTGGTAAACCTCCTGTGCTCACAGGGACCACTACTGAGTGCCACCACAATCTCTAATTGATTCATGAATAGGCTCTTGGGGCCTAACGATAGCCAAGCGGGAGGCTTGGCCAAATCCTCTGTTCTAAGGTGGAATGTACAAACTCCAGAGTGCCAAAGGGCCCAATGAGTCAGGGCTATGAAAGCAGTGTAAATAAAAAGTGGTGGGAAAAAAAAAAGAAAAAGAAAAAAAAAGAAAAAGTGGTGGGAGCCCAAGGGTACCAACGTCAATCGAATAGAAGAATAGGGTTATGTCTGGTGGGGGTGAGGTTGGGAACTGGCAATAGGGTGATGGGGGCAAAAGATAAACTGATGGTGGCTAAGGAATGCTCCTGGTTTCTCAGTCCACTATGGATGGAGCTAGTTATTTCCTTTTGGAGGGGTGGGGTTGTTGGG
Source organism: Sorex araneus (assembly GCF_027595985.1). Classification (NCBI taxonomy): domain Eukaryota; kingdom Metazoa; phylum Chordata; class Mammalia; order Eulipotyphla; family Soricidae; genus Sorex; species Sorex araneus. Next base: position 149,762,149 of record NC_073313.1, read on the forward strand.
CCATACCAGGTAATGCTCAAGGATTACTCTTGGCTCTGCATTCAGTGCCCAGAGGGCCACATGGGATCAAACCTGAGTCAGCCACATGCAAGGCAAGTGTCCTATCAGTTGTACTATCTCTCCAGCCCCCTCATTTCCATTTTTATGGTAAATATTTATAAGACTTTTTATAAATGTGATCTCCCAGCATCTGTCCAAGGGCACCTTCCAGACAGAGGGCCATCCACAGAAGAAGCACTGGAATTTAAGAGGAGAAGTAAAGGAGCACAAAGACAAGAGCACAAAGACAAGGACTAGCACAGGGGCAAGGGATCAATGTAATCTCAAAGACACTGTCTATCAAAGGTAGATTTGGAACCAGCTCTGGATTTCTGTGGCCTTCTAGGAGTGGAGCTATTAGTCAAACTAAAGTGTCAGTCACTCTGACAAGGGTCTAAGCCCATCCAGAGACAAGTCAGGGTGTAGAGTCCAAGGGAAAGTGGCAAAATAAACAAGAAATGGGCAAGGGGGTGAAAGGGGATGAGGGAATATTGTCAGTCTAGTGCCAAGAACAAGGTCATATTCTCCTGGGTGTGGTGTGGGTTCACATTTGAGGAAAGAGTGAGCAACAGAGTGAGTATGTGTGGGTCTGGTTTGAATATGTGTGGGACTTGATGTAGGCAAGTTGACAGGGAAGGGTCGATGGCAATGGAAATCCTAGAAGTAATAAAACCAATAGGGCCAAGGATGCACACACAGGAACCAAGGCCTGACAAGACCCTCACCTGGCACCTAGTAACAGACCTAGAGAAGGCTGAACTCCAATCTGAGAGAAACTCCAGCAGGAACAAAAGGCCAGAAAAGTAATTTCAAAGAAGGCCATTAACCATTCCCAATTCAAACTCCTTGGCAACCACCTTAGCGATGGACTTTTATCTAGGTAAAAGCCTCATGTTGGGGCAGGTTGGAGAAACCCTATAAAAGTCACTTTGGACAAAGGAAGTTTGCACATATGCTGCCTGCCCCCATGTGCTACTTGTGTCTGTGTGGCCAAGCACATGTGGCGCCTGCATCTTCCCTCTTGAGATGTGTATTTTCATGCTTTCCCATCTAGTGCTAGGATATGTGTAGGGGATCTCTCTGTATTTGGAACAGCCCATGTTCTCTCTTGAGTGCATTATTCTCTCTGTGTTTCTCTCCCTCATTCCCCTTTCCCAAAAGCTCCAAATAAAATTGGTTTTTACTTCACTGCTCCTCTACTCCTGAAATTCTTTTCTGCAAGGCAAGACAAGAACCCCCAAATCCTGGGTAAGGTCTAGGACTGACTTTCTCTTCCTGCAAAGAGGAAATCCTCGATCCAAACTGAGTTCGTGGTACCCAGAGAAATTGGGTGGTGGGGAACAACTCTCATATCTAGAAGATCAAGTGGATGTCAGGTGTGGCTGATACCTGGTGGGACTGGCAGGGCTCTGGTCCATGACACGCAGAGAGAGACTCATTGCAGACTTTATCAGACCTTCCCAGATGGTCTTCCCAGATGGCCTCGGAGTGGCAGGCACATATTGTGAGAAAGTGACCATCTCTGCCCATCCCCAACTCACATAAACCACCCGTGGAGGCCCACTGACTTCAGTGCTGACCCCTTTCTACTCCCAGTCTGTATGACTCAAATAGGGAGTATTATTCTCGGTTTTCTGTATTGGTTTTCTCTATTCATGAATTTGCAGGAATTCTATTTAGCTGAAAGGTTTAAAAACAAAAAGCAAACAAACAAATAAAAACCTGTGTCCTGGGATGGAAATGGAAAAAACACTGAAATTTTTAATGCACTTCCAAGTTCATTATAGCATTACTCACACTAGCCAGGGATGGATGTAAGCAACTTACCTTCATCTGTGATTAAATTGATACAGTTAGTGCCACTAATGGGAATATTATTCAGCCACGAAAATAAGGAAATTATACTTTTAAAAAAATTACCTTAAGGACATTATGCTATGTTTAATGCTCCAGAACATAAATGTATCACTTACATGTGGAATCAAAAGGAACAAAAGTCAAACTCTTAACAATACAGTATAAAAGTAGTTGTTGGGGGAAAAAGAGGCAAGTAACTGGGCAAAAATTTTGAACCATATGATAAATTAAGACTGTGAATCTAATATTATGTTAACTTGTAATAATTTAGCATTATACAATTTAAAATTCTTAGAGAGTATGACTTAAGTGTTCTCATCAAGAAAATGCAAGATAAAATATTAAACGGTAAAAATCACTTCACATTGCATAACACCACTTTATTCACTTACCTACCTTAAAATTTTATTTTTCTATACCTCAATAAAGATGAATAAAATCTGCGGTTATTGGCTCCACCCAACCCCAGGCCCAGGAAACTGAGAAGTTCAGTGACATCGGGTCCAGGATACTGCCTTTTTATTCAGGATAGCCATTTGGCCCCCAGGTCAGGATTGTTCCCTGGCAGCTCCATGGCCATGCAATTCTTCACCTACACGTTACTCACCATAAACATATAAAGGCATCCTAACTGTAGGCAACTAACCACACAACAACACACAAGAAACAACCCCAGACTGCAGAGGTCACAATGGTAAAGCAACAAAGAACCTCACCAGACTTAGTGAGTGAAGATGTTAGCCCTGAAGATTCAACCAGTAATAACAAGCTAAATAACTCTCTAATAAGGAATTTAGAGAGGAATTGTTGAGAGTGTATAGGAGCTCACAGAACAATAGAATAGACTGCCAATAAAATTTAAGCAGAAATGATGAAACTGCCAACAGAAATGACAGATCAGAAAAAACTTGGTAGGTGAAATGAAAACTCACTGAAAAGCCTCGGCAGCAGCAGAGTAACTGCTGGAATCAGTTGGCTGGATCAGTGAGCTCCAAAACGAACAGAAACTTACTCAAAGAAGCAATATAAATGACTATAAAGCACATGAAAAATTCTCTACAAAACTAATTATCAGGGATATGCAAATCAAAACAACAATGAGATATCATCTCATACCACAGAAACTTGCACACATCAAAAAGAATAACCAGTGCTGGAGTGAATGCAGAGTGAAAGGGGCTCTCATTCATTGCTGATGGGAATGCTGATTGGTCCAACCTTTCTGGAAAACAATACAGGACATTACTCAAGAAACTAGAAATTGAGTTTCAATATGGCCCAGCAATACCGCTCCTGGGAATATACCCTAGTGGCCCAAAAAACACAATGCAGAAAAGCCATCTGCATTTCTATGTTCATTGCAGCACTGTTCACCATAAATAGAATCTGGAAACAACCCAAGTGCCCAAGAACAGATAGTAGAGTAAGAAACTATGGTACTATGGTACATCCACACAATAGAACACTACATAACTATTAGGAAAAATGAAGTCATGTAATTTGCTTATACATGGATGAACATGGAGACCAGCATGCTGACTGAAATCAGTCAGAGGGACAGGGACAAATAGAATAATTGCACTCATTTATGGGGTATTAAAAAGCATACTATATGAATAATACACAAAGACAGTAGAAACAAGGGCCAAGAAAACTGGCCCATGGTAGGAAGCATGCATTCATGGGGGAGGTGTAGCGCGGAAGGAATCACTATAGAGAAGGAACCACTACCACAATGATAGCTGGAAATGATCTCTCTGGATAAAAACTGCTGAAAGGAGGGAAAATGACATCCATGATATCCTTTCAGTAACAGTATTGCAAACTACAGTGGCTAAAAGGAAAGTGTGTATGTGTGTGTGTGTGTGTGTGTGTGTGTGTGTGAGAGAGAGAGAGAGAGAGAGAGAGAGAGAGAGAGAGAGAGAGAGAGACAGATCATCTCCCATAGAGGCAGGCTGTGGGGGTGAGGCAGGGAGCATGGGAAGGAGGAAAAGAGGGGACACTGGTGGCAGAAAATGTGCAATGTGCACTGGTGATGAAAAACTGTATGATTGAAACACAATCATACTACATTTTATTTTATTTTATTTTTTATAATGTACTGCTATTTATTCAGCCATTGATTAAGCTGATTGAATTGGGCATGAACTCCACATTACTCTGAATATGAATTTTATTTTATTATTATTATTTCTCCCCCTTTTTTCAAAAAAAATATGGAACACTTCATGAATTTGCATGTCATCCTTGCGCAGAGGCCATGCTAATCTTCTCTGTATCGTTCCAATTTTAGTATATGTGCTGCCAAAGCGAGCACTTCCTCTTTTTTTTTTGATTCACCGTGAGATAGTTACAAAGCTTTCATGTTTGAGCTTCAGTCATACAATCATCAAACACCCATCCCCTCACCAGTGCACATTTTCCACCACCAAAATCCCCAGGATTTCCCCCACCCCCGACCCCCATTCCAACCCTTCCCCTGCCTGTGTGTCAGACAATTTCCCCCATACTCTCTCTCTATTTTGGTTACATTCGATATTTCAACACCAGTCTCACCACCACTCAAACCTGCTGAAAAAGCAATGCTAAAAGATTTGTATTGCTTGTTATGGATAGAATATACTGTCCAGGAAATTCTGTGTCATTCTCTTCAAGGAGCTTTAGTTTGTAGTTTCTGGGTCTTGCCAGTTGATGAGATTACATGGCTGGGGAGGGGGCAGTTTGTGGGTGTGACTGCCAAGCTTCTGGAAGACCTGGGAGAAGGCCAAGTCCCAATCCAAGGGGGCTTGGGGATCTCAGTCACGGGTCCCGCATACCCGGGTTTTCCTGCTGGTCCACTCTCTCTGGTGAGGTTTATCCTGTCTTGGGTGAGGCTCATCCCCTTTCGGGTGAGGCTTGTCCGAGTGTGTGGAGAGTGGCCTTGAGCATGGCAGTGGTTGAGTTCGAAAGGTTTTCAGCTACTGGAGTTCTGTTTGCAGTGGGGAGGGAAACTCAACCCGCCCATCTCTGAGGCGCCCCTGGTGAAGACAGCCTGGCTCGGGTCAGGACATTCTTCGGGGCTCTCTTCCAGAAGTTTTAGTTTATAATCCCTGGGTCTTGGCCGTTGATATGATTACATGGTGGGGGGTGGGGGTGGCAGTTTGTGTGTGGGTTTGACTGCCAAGCTACTGGAAAACTGGGGACCTGGGGGGAGGAGGCCAGTCCCAATCCAAGCAGGCCTGGAGAGCTCAGTCAAGGGTTCCCGCCTACCTCCCTAACTGCATTTTTTGACCTCTTTCAAGATTTATGGGTCACTGAAATAAGGCCAATAAATGAGCTTATATAGCTGAACTGGAGGTGGTTTGTGTGTCTCCCACATACCTAAGTTTTGGCTGTTTAATTTCTTGGTAAACTTGGCTCCAAGTTGTCAGGGTCTGGCCAAAGGCACAGCGGCAATTTTGGAATATCAGGAAGCCTGAAGGCACCATCAGGCTGTCGATGCACTCGTCCCACAGGTACAGGTTGACCTGCTGGCAGCACCATACCCCCTTACATTTGATTTTAGCCAAAATGTTGAGAAGCAATGAAATCCAATCACAAACAACTTTGTATTTGTGATGATCAAAAACGTTATATATACATACATATTATACATGAAATATATATACATATATAATCTGTGGTTAGAATAAAAATTCCCTTGGAGGCCAACAGTTACCTGCACATAGTCCTTCTATTTTGACCTTAATAGATAAATTAAGTGTGACACATATTTGTTCGCTCACTTATAGACATGAAAATTGGACTCAGTTCAATGACTAGCTGCAAGTTGATCAAATGAAGAAGTATTAACAGGAAAAAATGTATCTGGACATAGATTTTGTGACTCAGTAAAGGTTTTCTTACAACATAAGGTTGCTTCTGGTTCTCATTTCCCCAAATATAACCGCCAAATATAAGTAGTATAATTGTTCTTAGGAGAAAAATAATCTTAAATTCACCATATCTTTTGTGAGAAGGGTTTTGGGCCACATTCAACAATGCTCAGGGCTTCCTCCTGGCTCTATGCCCAAGGATCATAGATGGCAGTGCTCAGAGGACCATATATAGTGCCAGGAATTACTATGGCTGGTTGTGTGCAAGAAAGCACTTTAACCACTGTAATATATCTCCAACCCTTATTTTTAAGTTTTATTCAAACTTATACATACACTAGATAATGCACATGTTAATGCTTATATCTCTCATAAGAAAATTAAATGATGATGTTCTGTGAGAGTCAACCTATCATTGGCCTGAAGATGGACAAAGGGATAAATGTTCAAATAATGCAGGTGGCCTCTAGATGCTGGAATGGCCCTCAGTTTACAGAAAGGAAACAGGGATCACAAATTTACAGTCACATGGACTTGAACTCTGCCAAAAATCAAATTATTAAGATTGACATTCTTACCTAGAGCACCCAGAAAGGAATCTGCCAAAATCTTGATCTGTATCCAATGAAATTTATATTAAATCTTTCATTTACATATGATAAATATGTTCCTTAAAGTCCTACATTTATGATAGGTTTGCTTTAATAATAGAAAACTAACACAGAATTCATGCAAAAAAGCTTTTTCCATTTCTAAGGAAAAAACTGAGAGGATATGATAGCATATCAGAACTTAAGATTTCCAAGAAAAGTAATTTGATCATATTATATATTCCTTTAAAAATGATCAATCTTGGGATCAGAAAGATAGCACAGCTGCTAGGGCACTTGACTTGCATGTGGCTGATCAGATTTCTATCATCATTCCCTGAGTCCACCAGGTCAGGAGTGATCTATCCCTGAGTGCAGAGTCATGTGTGTCCCAGCCCCCTAAAACAGATCAATCTTGTGGGCCAGGTAGACAGTATAGGGTAAAGACACTTATTTGCCTTGCAGGCAGCTGATGTCATTTTGATTTCCAATACCACATATGGTCCCCCAAGTACTGCCAAGAGTGATCCCTGAGCACAGAGTCAAGTGTAAACCCTGAGCACCATGGGCTCAGGCCCCAAAATAAACAAATATGATCTACCTAAACTAGCATAAATTCTTTATGTAATGAGAAGTAATAACTAGCTGACCTCACAAAGAAAAATATGGAGACTCGAGCCGGGGCCGGTGCTCGGCTCCGGCCGGCCGGGTTTTCGGCCCGGGTGCCCATGCCTCTGCAGAGCCGGTGGATGTGGAATGAGCGGGAACCAGAGACAGCTTTAGGAATTGGGGTTCCAGCAAGTGCTTGCACCCATGTATGGAGACTGTGAACTAACTTTGGCTACATGCTGTTCCAGGAAGGGAAATGATTCATTTTCAAACTTAAATCTTCGCAGACTTAATTACTATAATACAAAAATTGTAAACCGCGCTTTTATCTCTTCATTCTCATCAGTGGAAAACTTATTATCAAATATTTCCCTGTTAATAGAGCTGTATTCTTAGGGGATAAATTCCAAAAAAATAGTGAGTCTGTTTTGAAACTCTAACAATAGTGAGTTATGTGTTGAAATCTGGAATGTAATCAAGGTAAAGAGAAAAGGAAGTGAAATTATCACTCACGTACGGGGTGGGTTGGGGGGTGAGGGGTGGGATGTATACTGTTTTTTTGTTTGTTTGTTTGTTTTGTTTTTGCTTTTGTTCTTGTTTTTATTGGTGGTGGAATATGGGCACTGGTGAAGGGATGGGTGTTTGAGCACTGTGTAACTGAGATATAAGCCTGAGAACTTTGTAACTTTCCACTTGGTGATTCAATAAAATAAATTAAAAAAAAAGAAAAATATGGAGACTCTGTACATGTAGCACTGTCTGTAGCACTGTTGTCCCATTGTTCATCAATTTGCTTGAGCCAGCACCAGTAACGTCTCCATTGTGAGACTTGTTGTCACTGTTTTTGGCATATCAAATATGCCACGGGTAGCTTGCCAGGCTCTCCCGTGCGGGCGGAGTACTCTTGGTAGCTTTCCAGGCTCTCCGAGAGGGACGGAGGAATTTAACCCAGGTCGGCTGTGTGCAAGGCAAATGCCCTACCCATTGTGCTATTGCTCCATATTTATAAATTATAATTCTACATGTGTCAAAAATATGAGTCTCCTAAAGGAAAGTAAAATATATCTGTCTAGCTATCCATGAAATCAAAAAAGGGCACAGAAAAGTTTTACATTTCAAAACCTTCTGAACAGCACTATATAACATGAAAATAAAAGGTAAAGTTATAGAACAAAATGACACAATGAGCTTCCTAAGGTCAAAGAACTAAGGACAAAACATAATTTTAGTGGTGTTCCTTATAGAAAGTACATAAGTTGAATCTAGTCATGTGGAAACATTAGACAAATTTAAAATGAATGGCATTCTATAAGATAACTTACAATCTTCAAAAGTATCTTTTTCTTAGATAATGAAAAGATTGTAGATTAAAGAAAACTGAGAAGATATGACAGCAATATGAAGCGTGTGATTATGAGCCAGATTTTCTTTTTTGCCTTTTTAGCTAATAGGATATTTATAGCATAATTGGTAAAATGGGCAAGTTGTTCTTGAAATTATAATCCAAAATGTAAGAGTCATGAAGTCAAATGGTTAACAAAATGCACGTGTCTGTATAACTCTACATACATACATACATACATACATATACACACATTTCTTGATATATTCCGAAAGGAGTGGAAATTATGTGCATACAAAAACCTGCACATAGATACACAGATTTTGGGGAGCAGCATTGAACTCAATGTTGAACCCAGCAGTGCAGAACTCAGAAATCACTCCTGGCAAGGCTCAGGTAATATGTAATGCTGGGAACTGAACTCAGGTTGGCTGCGTGCCCCACCTGCTTGTACCCACTCCAGTTCCATAATACCAGCTTTATTTGTAAATGTCAAAATTTAGAATCAACCAAGAAATCCTTGAGTAGGGGAATGGATTAATAGGCCCATCCTGATAATGAAACATTATTTAGCACTAAAAAGAAATGAAATAGCAAGCTATGGGGAGACATGGAGGAACCCTAAATGCTATTAAACATAAGAAGACAAAGTGAAAAGGATAGATAAAGTAGATTCTAACCATAACTATTCTACCAATTGAAACATAAAACTATAAAGAGAGTAAAGAGTTTTAAAGTCAGTAAAGAGGAGACTATTAATAAAGTGCTTGATGAAGAGGCAGAACATAAAAAATTTCAAGGCAATGAAAACATTTGGTTTAATTCTATATAGACCCATGTTTAATACCAGACATGTTGTTACAGAACATTTAAAACTAAGGGTGATTAAAAATTATGGACCTTGTATGATTATATTTCAAAGTAACAAGCAGTACTTTGGTATGGAATGTCAATAATAGATAATGCTGATAGTAAAATGCCTCTGTTATGCTAACAGATAAGGCTACATATAGGGGCAGGAGTTATATGAAAAATCTTCTGTTTTTCTCTCAATTTTGCCATGCACTTAAAATTACTCTTTAAAATTATTTTTAAAAGAAAATATATTTTGGAGCCAGAGTGGTAGTACAGTGGGTAGGGTGTTTTGCCTTGCACGTGGCCAATTCAGTTCAATCCCTGGCAATCATATGGTCCCGTGAGCACTTTCAAGAGTGATCCATGAGTGCAGAGCCACAGGCAAGGTCTGAGCCCCACCAGGTATGGCCCAAAAACCAAAACATTAATAAATATTTTAAAATATAAACAAGTTTAATCCTTGACTGGACCTGGATCAACACACAAAACAATAAAGAGAGGCTGGAGAGAGAGAGAATACGGAGGTGCCTTGCCTGCACCCAATCCCCGTTTCATTCCCAGTGTCTCATAAGTGCTCCTCCTGACCCAGAAGTCAGGAGCGACCCCTGAGCATAGAACCAGAAGTGCCCCTAAGCAACACCAGAAATGATTCCCCAAAGGGAATACTGTAATACAACTGATATTTAAGTATATTAGATAACAATATTGTATCAATATTAAACTTCTATAAGTGTTAAAAAGAAACACCTTGATCTTAAGCTATATATACTTGAAGGGAAGGCTCTGGAGATAGTACAGCAATTAGTCATCCAGTTTTAACCACCAGTACCATAATATTGACTCACAAACATCTGGGGTCTAGAAGCCCCCAAACAGCACCGGAGTAGTCCTAATGATCCTGGAACTGCAGAGTCCAAACAGCATTGCATTTAGGGTCCTACACGCAATGAATAACCACTTTGAATACCACTTGAGATCACCATAGAGAGCCCCCAAACCCTCAAAAAAGAGAGATGCTTCTTTGGGCTTTGGGGCTGAAGTGCAATGATGCTTGCAAGTTACCTCCAAATGGTTCAGCAGGAACAATCTATACATATAAAGATATTGTGAATGTATATTTATATATATAACTATATAAATAGAAATAAACCATATGTAACAAAATATAAGTATAGGGTAAATCTTGGTATAGGATTTCAGTGGTTTTACAGTCATGACACTCAAGACATAAGCAAAAAAATGAAAAATAAACAAGTGTGAAGAAACAAAATACAAGCTTCAACAGCAAATGGAAAAGAAAAAAGGCAATCCATTAAATAGAAGAAAATATTTGTAAGACCACATATCTGATAAAAGACTAATTACTAAAATATATGAAGAATTTATACAACTCAAAGCAACAAAAAGGACTATTTAATAAAATAGGCAATAACCTAAATAGATAATTTGTTGAAGTAGGTATTTTTTTTTCTTTTTGGGTCACACCTGGCGATGCACAGGGGTTACTCCTGGCTTTGCACTCAGGAATTACTCCTGGCGGTGCTCAGGGGACCATACGGGATGCTGGGGATCAAACCCGGGTTGGCCGCATGCAAGGCAAACACCCTACCCACTGTGCTATCACTCCAGCCCCTGAAGTAGGTGTTCAAACTCCAACAGGTACATGAAAAAAAATGTTCATTTGTTAGGGAAATATAAAACCATACTTGAGTCAGGCAGATAGATAGAAGTCGAAAATCCAAATAGCCCTGAAGCTACAAAAGTTAAGGCCTTAGCTTGATAAAATCTTCCTAGTGCCAGTAACGGACCCAAAGAAGGGTGGACCCCTTCTAAGAGGAGCTCCAGTAGAAACAAAAGGCCTGGAAAGAAATTTCAAAGAAGGCACAAGGTAATCCTAAATTAGATATTTAGGATTAAATACAAGGTAATTCTAAATCCTCATTTCAAGGTAATCCTTGAATACCACCATAGCAATAGACCCTCGCTCGAAAGCCCCACATGGAGGCAGGTTAGAAAACCCTATAAAAGCCACTATGAACAAAAGAAGTGCTTGTATCTGCTGCCTGAGCCCATGTGCTGCCTGTGCCCACATGGCTAAGCACATGTGGCACCCGAACACATGTGGCACCTACCTCTTCCTTTTTAAGATGTACTTTATATCTTTAATGCTTTATATCTTTAATGCTTTCATATCTAATGCTGGGATGTTTGTAGGGGTTCTCTCTGCCTTTGGAGAAGCCCACATTCTCTCTTGAATTCATTTGCTCTCTCACTTTGCTCTCCCTCCTTCTCCTTCATCAAAAGCCCTCCAAACAAAATCTGTTTTTACTTCATTGCTTGTCCACTCCTAAAATACCTTTCTGAGAGCTAGGGCAAGAACCTAAAGACCCTGGGTCAGGTCTAGGACTAATTTTCCTTTCTTGCAAAGAGTACTTCCTCACTCTAGTTTGAGTCTATGACTCCCCAAGATAAATCTCAGTGATGGGGACTAACTACTATGCTGAGAAGATCCAAAGGATGCCAGGTGTGGCTTGACAGTCATCTGGTGGAGCTGGCAGGGTTCTGGTCATGCAGGGGCTCATCTGAAGACTTTACCAGTCACAGCCTTCCTAGATGGCCTCAGAGTGGCAGAGGTGGATTGGAAGAGAGCAACTGTCTCTTACCAGCCTCACATAAGCCACCCCTGGGGAGTCTACCAAATTCATACTACAGTGTGAGTTATCTCACACTTAGTAGAATTACTATAAAGAAAAAAAGAGATGACGGCTGGCAAGTATATGGAAAAAGGGGAATGTGAATATAAATAAATTAACAGAGCTATTATGGAAAACACTGTAGAGTATTATTAAGTCACAAAGAAGAAAATGTTTCCATTTCTGACATAAGGAATATGCTTTGAGGCATTATGCTAAGTGGAATGCCAAGCATCCCACTTAGACAAATATTGTAAGATCTCACTGTATGATTCTGAAGCAAACAGAGAGGTAAATAGGGAAGGGCCCCACCATGGCAATCAATTCCCCCAGGTAGTAATAAAACTAATAGCCTTAAGACTAGGAAAAACCAGGGTTGAGCAATAGCACAGCAGGTATGGCATTTGCCTTGCACGCGGCCGACCTGGGTTTGATTCCCAGCAGTCCATATGATCGCATGGGCAACACCAGGGGTAATTCCTGAGTGGAGAGCCTGGAGTAACCCCTGTGCATCGCTGGGTGTGACCCAAAAAGCGAAAAAAAAAAGACTAGGAAAAAACTTATGGAACAATAAACCCCCATGAATAGCTAAAGCAATCCTTGGGGAAAAGATGGGTGGCATCACCTTCCCCAACTTCAAACTGTACTACTAAGCAGTGGTAATTAAAACAGCATGATACTGGGCTAGAAACAGACCCACAGACAATGTAACAGAGTTGAGTATTCTGTCACGAACTCTCAAATATATGATCACTTAATCTTTGACAAAGGAGCAAGAAATGTGAAGTTGAACAAGGAAAGTCTCTTCAACAAGTGATGCTGGGGAAACTGGACAGCTACCTGCAAAAAATGAACTCTGACCTCTGTCTAATGCCAGACACAAACATCAAATAAAAATGGATTAAAGACCTCATGAATCCATAGGGTACATGGAGGAAAATGTAGGCAGAACATTCATGACACCGAAGCTAAAAGCATCTTTAAGGATGAAAAAACACTGACCAAGCAAGTTGAAACAAACATAAACAAATGGGACTACATCAAACTAAAAAGTTTCTGCACTTCAAAAGAAACAGTGACCAAACTACAGAGAGAGCCCAAGGAATGGGAAAGAATATTTACCTAGTACCCATCAGATAAGGGATTAATATCCACAATATACAAGACACCAGTAGAATTGTACCTGAAAAAAACCTCCAACCCCATCAAAAATGGGGAGAAGAAATGGACAGAAGCTTCCTCAAAAAAGAGACACAAGTGGCCAAAAGGCACATGAAAAAATGCTCCACATCGCTAATCATCAGGGATATGCAAATCAAAACAACAATGAGATATTATCTCATACCGCAGAGACTGGCACACATTCAAAAGAACAAAAGCAACCAGTGCTGGTGTGATGTATGGAAAAAGAGATGCTCTTTCACTGTTGGTGGGAATGCCAGCTGGTGCAGTCTTTCTGGAAAAAAATATGGACATTCCCTCAAAATCTAGAAATTGAGCTTCCATATTATGATCCCGCAATATCTTTTCTGAGAATATATCCCGAGGGTGCAAAAAAGCACAGTAGAAATGACATCTGTACCTACATGCGCATTGCAGCATTGTTCACAATAGCCAAAATCTGGAAACAACCCAAGTGCCCGAGAACAGACGACTGGCTAAAGAAGCTTTGGCACATCTACACAATGGAATACTATGCAGCTGTTAGGAAAGATTAAGTCATAAAATTTGCTTATAAGTGGATAGACATGGAGAGTATCTTGCTAAGTGAAATGAGTCAGAAATAGAGGGACAGACACAGAACAACTGCACTCATTTGCGGAGTATAAAATAGCATGAAGTTGGAAACAGAGATAAACAAATGAGACTATATTAAACTAAGAAGCTTCTGCACCGCAAAAGATACAGTAACCAGAATACAAAGACAATCTACAGAATGGGAAAGGATATTCACCCAATACCCATCCGATAAGGCATTGATATCAAGGGTATATAAAGCACTGGTTGAATTCTATAAGAAAAAAACATCCAACCCCATCAGAAAATAGGCCGAAGAAATTAACAGAAACTTTTCCAAGGAAGAGATACAAATGGCCAAAAGGCACATGAAAAAGTGCTTTGCATCACTAATCATCAGGGAGATGCAGATCAAAACAACCATGAGATACCACCTCACACCACGGAGAATGGCACATCCAAAAGAACAAAAGCAACTGCTGTTGGAGAGGATGTGGGGAGAAAGGGATCCTTCTACACTGCTGGTGGGAATGCCGACTGGTTCAGCTCCTTTGGAAAACAATATGGACACTTCTCAAAAAATTAGAAATTGAGCTACCACTTGATCCAGCAATACCACTTCTGGGACTATATCCCAGAGAAGCAAAAAAGTATAGTGGAAATGACATCTGCACTTATATGTTCATCAAAGCTATTGTATGTAAGCATACAATAGCAAGAATCTGGAAAAAACCTGAGTGCCCGAGAACAGATGACTGGTTAAAGAAACTTTGGTACATCTATACAACAGAATACTATGCAGCTATTAGAAGAGATGAAGTCATGAACTTTGCATATAAGTGGATCAACATGGAAAGTATCATGCTAAGTGAAATGAGTCAGAATGAGAAGGACAGACATAGAAAGACTGCACTCATCTGTGGAATATAAAATAAGAGAGTAGGAGACTAACACCCAAGAATAGCAATATATAATACCAGAAGGTTGGCTCCGTGGCATGGAAGCTAGCCTCACATGCTGGGGTAAGGGCAACCCAGATAGAGAAGGGAACACCAAGTAAAATGTTATTGGAGATCCCGCTTGGGAAGGGAGATGTGTGCTGAAAGTAGACTAGAGACTGAACACGATAGTCACTCAATACACCGATAGCAAACCACAACACCCAAAAGGAGAAAGAGAACAAAATGGAATACCCTGCCACAGAGGTGGGGTGGGCTGTGTGGGGGGGGATGCCATTGGAGGTTGGGAGGGACACTGGGTTCATTGGTGGTGGAGAATGTACACTGGTGAAGGGATGGGTTCTCGAACATTGTATGAGGGAAACACAAGCATGAAAATGTGTAAATCTGTACCTGTACCTTCACAGTGACTCACTAATAAAAAATAAATAAATAAATAAATAAATAAATAGATAAATGAAAAAAAATAAATAAAAAAATAATAAGATAGCATGAAGCTGACACTCAAGGACAATAGACACAAGAGCCAGGAAAACTACTTCATAGTTGGAAGCCTGCCTCATGAGCGGATAAGCGGGTGTGGGGGGTTGGGGAGAAGGCAGCTGTAATAGAGAAGGGATCACTAAGGAAATGAAGGTTTGAGGGATCGGTTGGGATGGCAGATGTGTGCTGAAAGTACACAAAGTACCAAACATGATAACCTCTCAGTATCTGTATTGCAAACCATAATGCCCAAAAGTAGAGAGAGAGTATGAGGGAAATTGTCAGACATGGAGGCAGGGAGAGGCTGAGAAAGGGGCTTATACTAGGGACATTGGTGGTGGGAAAAGTGCACAGGTGTAGGGATGGGTGTTTGATCATTGTATGATTGTAACTCAAACATTAAAGCTTGTAACTGTATCTCACAGTGATTCAATAACATTTTTTAAAAGTGAAAAAAAAAGAGTAGGAGAAAACACACCTTGTGGAGCCTGACTTGGAGCCAGCATAGGCACAGAAAGGTGGGATCCCCTTCCCAGTGGAAGCTGCAGCAGGAATAAAGGCCAGGAAAGGAATTTCAAAGATGATTATCAATTGCTCCCAACTCTACCCCCTAAAACAACTACCATAGCAATGGACTCTTACCTAGGTAGAAAGCCCCACCTAGGGCGGGTAAGAAGAAACCTCACAAAAACTCACTTGAACAAAAGAAGCACGGGCATATGCTGCCTGAGCCCATGTGTTACTTGTGCCTTTGTGTTGCTGTTGAGCACATGTGGTGCCCAAGCACAAGTGTCCTCCACTTCTTCCCTCTTGAGATGTGTACTTTCATACCTTTATTCTGGAATGTGTAGTGGGGCTCTTCCAGTCTGGATAAGCCCTTGTTCTCTTGAGCACATTATATTCTCATTCTCTCTCTCCCTCTCCACCCATACCCTTTGTCTTGTCCCAAACTTCCAAATAAAACCTGTTTGTTTCACTTCACAGCTTGTCTTTTGAATTTATTTTCTGAGAGAAAGGCAAGAACCCAAGAGGCCTGGATAAGGTCTAGGACTGACTTTCCTTTCCTGCAAGGAGCAGGATCACAGTCCTAGATATTCCCAGCCATTTCCCAGGTGGCCGAACTGGACACAGAAAATGGCAGATTTCCTTTGAAGCTGCCACCTCTCTCCTTCCCACTTCACATAAGTCACCCCGGGACCCCATCAACATCAATTACACGTATAACATGGAATCTTTAAAAAAGCAAAACCCATTGAAAAAGAGTAGTTTGGTGGTGTCCCATGTCAGAAAGTGGAAAAAATGGAAGGTAATTAAAGTGTCAATAATAATCAGATTAAATTCTGGTGCATAGCATGGTGACAGCATGGTTAATAACAATGTATACTTAAGAGTTTCAAAGAGAGTAGATCTTAAAGGTCACAAACATCAATACACACAGTCAATATGTGAGATGTCTGGTGTCTTGTTAGCTAACATTGCTAGGTTATAATTTTGCTATATGTCAAATACATCAATAATGAAAAAGAATTAAAGTGAAAATCACACAGCCCATTCTAAATATATATTCTCGCAAACCAGACCATTTTTCAATGAGGATGAGTGAATAATCTTAACAACAAAGATTTCAAAGCAAATAGTCCAATATCAGAGTTCTAATTTTCACAAATCTACTTGAGGTTACATGTGTGAATTCTTGACCCTAGCAAAAAACCCAAGGATGGAATATGTACCCAAATTTAGGTAATAGAATACAAAGGGTAATAGAGTTTAGGTAACAGAACTCAAACGGTTTGCAAAAATTCATTCAAGATTGGAGGGAAGTTGACGCTGGTGGCAGGATCTGTGATGGAACACTCTATATCTAAACCCCAATTATGAACAACTTTGTAAATCACAATACTTTAATAAAAATTAAATTGGGGGGATGAAAATGCACCCAGGAAAGAATGTAATAGGAAAGAATAGAATAAGTAACAAATAACCACCTGCTGCAAATAACTGCAGGTGAGCATAGACTAAGATTGTTTAGGGTCTTTTAGATAAAGGGCACTTAGCTTTCTAGAATATGTAAAAGTTTTAACTGGTTAGATTAACATCACTGTATCACTGCCATCCCCTTGCTCATCAATTTGCTTGAGCGGGCACCAGTAAAGTCGCTATTGTGAGACTTGTTGTTACTGTTTTTGGCACATTGAATATGCCACGAGTAGCTTGCCAGGCTCTGCCATGTGGGCGGGATACTCTCGGTAGATTGCTGGGCTCTCCGAGAGAGGGATGGAAGTATCGAACCCGGGTCGACCACGTGCAAGGCAAATGCCCTACCCACTTTCTTCTGATAATTGTTGGTTTAAGCAATATGCAGAGAAAAGTGACCAAGAATGGAGGCTGAAAGCCTCCAGACCCATTGTTGGACATGGAGCAGGGCAAGAGCAACTCTATCAGGCCCAGTTCCTACTTCACGTCTTGTTTTACTTAAGCCTTTTTGTTTTTCTTAAAACCCCGCTTCTCCCTCCGGCCATCTGCAAGGGAAGGACAACTGGGCTGAAAACTCGGCCTTGGCAAATAGTTTCATAATTACTATCCGCTATCTATACAAGGGATGCAGGTGGTGCGGGCAGCAGCCAGAATGTTCTGAAAACATGTCTCGATGACCTATCTGTAACTATTTGTTTGTACTATTTGAAATTATGTTTTCTTCTGAATTATGAAACTTGCAATTTTCACTTACGCTTTTATTTGAATTTATAAGCGTGGGCTATGATGTAAGCATTGATTATAAAACTTGCGGCTTCTTCCTTGTTCGTCATCTTGCTTGGGCCTGCGTGCCTAGGAACTTGACCCCAGCTAGCTGGCTTAATAAACTCCGCTTGTGTGTTACATTACTGGCCAAACTCTTTGTGCAGGTTCGGAGAGGGGGAAATTATCAACTCCAGACCCTAATGCCATCAGACCCATGCTTTTCTCTCTTTTTACTGTCTTTTTGCATTCTGTCAGTTTTATTCTGTCTTTCATATTCTCTTTTATATTGTCTGGGTTTTTGAGGGTTGGATTTTTGTTTTGTTTTGTTTTGTTTGCTTTTTGGCTTTTTGGTCTCACATTGGCACTCACATTGGCTCAGCACTCAGAAATTACTCCTGATGCTGCTCAGGGAAAACATGTGGGATGCCAGGAATTGAACCCTGGTAAGCAAGACAAACACCCTACCCTCTGCACTATCTCTCCAGCACCAGTCAAGTTTCATTAATTTTCGTGTCTACTTAGGCAAGTAGACAGGGAAAGGCCCTCGGCAACAAAAAACTTAGGTCAACAGAACTTCTTGGAAGAAAATCCTAAGACTGATCCACCATGTGGATACAGAAAACAGACCTGATAAGACCTTCTACAGACCCTGAGGAGATTGGAACCATCCCCAAGAAGTTCCTCAAACCCTCAGACCTCTCCCTTAATCCAATTAACTTTAGTGATTCAGCCCCAAGAAGACTTCAGAACATTCCGAATCAAGACAACCCCCGATCAAGACAAAGCCTGGATCAAGACAACCAAGAAGAGCCAATAAAAGCCACCCTGAACAAAGGAAAGGAACACATAGAAGCCCCACGTGGGGGCAGGTTGGAGAAACCTTATAAAAACCACCTTGAACAAGGGAAGGGTGCACATATGCTGCCCAAGCCCATGTGCTGCTTGTGCCCATGTGGCCGAGCACATGTGGTGCCTGAGTACATGTGTCGCCCACATCTCTCCTCTTGAGATGTGTACTCTCATGCTTTCGTGTCTAGTGCTAGGATGTGTGTAGGGACTGTCTCTGCCCTTGGAGAAGCCCGTGTTCTCTCTTGAGTGTCTCTCTCTCTCTCTCTCTCTCTCTCTCTCTCTCTCTCTCTCTCCCCGTCCACACCTTAACAAAACTTCCAAATAAAATATATTTACTTCACTGCTTGTCTACTCCTGAAATTCCTTTCTGCAAGGGGAGACAAGAACCCAGTAACCCTGGGTCCCTGGTGGCAGAGGCGGTTGGGGAGAAATTCTTTCTCCTTCCCGCTTCACAAAAGTCACCCATGGGGCCCACCAACATCACCAGGAGAAGGCCGGACCCACCCTCCACTGAGCTGGAGAAGATCCAGCAAAAATAAGACTACTCCCAACTCTACCCCCTTGGAAACAACCTTGCCAGAAAGCCTCACATGGGGCACCTTGGAAAAACCCTATAAAAATCACCATGAACAAAGAAGGGCGCACAATGCTGCCCAAGCCCATTTGTTGCTTCCGCCTACATGGCTAAGCACATGTGGCACCTGAACACATGTGTTGCCTGCATCTCCCCTCTTGAGATGTGTACTTTCATGCTTCCATATCTAATGCTGGGATGTGTGTAGGAGCTCTCTTTACCTTTGGAGAAGCCCATGTTCTCTCTTGAGCATACTACACTCACTTTCCTTCCTTCCTTTCCCTTCCTAAAAACCTCCAAATAAAATGTTTTTTACTTCACTGATCATCTACTGAAATTCTTTTCTGAGAGGCAAAACAAAAATCCGGTATCCCCGGGTAAGGTGTAGGACTAAATTTCCTTTCCTGCAAAAATCAATATCTCATCCTGATGTAGGCAGGTTAGGGAAGGTCCCCTCCCAAGGCAATGGCAAAAGCTGACCTTCCAGAAAACAGGAAAAAAACAGGAACTAAGGCTTGATAAAACCCTTATCTATCTACAGCAATAGACCCAGAGAAGCTCCTGCAGAAACAAAAGGCCAGGAAAGGAATTTCAAAGACTATCACCACTCCCACACCCCTAGCAACCTCCTTAGCAACGGACTTTGATCCAGGTAGAAGCTCCACGGAGGGGAAGGTTGGAAAGCCTATAAAGGCCACCTTGAACAGCACGCATATGCTGTCCAAGCCTATGTGCTGTTTGAGCCCATGTGGCTGAGCACATGTGTTGCCCGCATCTCCCCTCTTGAGATGCATACTTTCATGCTTTCATGTCTGTTGCTGGGATGTGTGTGGGGGCTCTTTCTGCCCTTGGAGAAGCTTGGGTTCTATCTTGGGCACATTACTCTCCACTCTCTCTTCCTCCTTCCCTTCAAAACCTCCAAATAAAATCTGCTTTACTTCACTGCTTGTCTACTCCTGAAATTCTTTTCTGGGAGGTGAGACAAGAACCCAGTAACCTTGGGTCCCGGGTAGCAGAGGCAGATGGGGAGAAAGTGACCTTCTTTATCTTCCCCACTTCACATAGATCACCAGTGGGGCCCACTGACATCAATCCCAACCTGAGTCTGTGGCTCTCAGAGAAACTGGGTAGTGGGGATGAAGTCCCGTGCCAAGACGACATCAGGTGTGGCTTGACGGCCACCTGGTGGGCTGGGGGGGCAGGGGGTGGGGTGTGCTCTGGCCTGTGTTGAGAAGGGGTTCATCACAGACTTTATTAGTCCTTGTCTTCCCAGCTGGGTCTCGGGCTGGCAAAGGTGGATTGGGAGAAAGTAACTTTCTCTCTCCTGGCCTCACAAAAGTCACCCATGGAGGCCCAATGACATCACTCAGCACCAGCTGGAGGTAGCCCCTAAGTACCTATAGTGTTTGTTATCCCCTACAAAAAATGTAGAATTAGACATAAATTTAAAAAATTAAAACACAGGTATAAATATTCGCCAAAATTCCATTATTGAATAACATACTACATTTTTCCTATATATTTTATGAAAGAAAACAGTTTTCTATTGCTAAAACTTGTTGGGATTGTGTGAAAACACAAAAAAGAAAGAAGGGAAGGGGCGAGGAGGAGAGCACCTCACCGCACCGGGCACAGGGCACAGGTGCTCTGTCTCTCCCACCGCCCGTGTTCGGTAGTCTCCAGCCGCTTCTCCCACCCCTGGGAGGTTGATGGCGATGATGAGTCAGGCGAAGGAAGGAACCAGAGCCAGGCTGGTTGCTCTCAGTTGCAGTTTATTCCATTCCCATCTCCATTCTCCTCTGATTCTCCTCCTGCTTCTTCCTCCCCCATGCTACTTCATTCTCCTCCTCCTCTGGATCCGGATCTTGGTCCAGCTTCTCCAGATCTCGCTCTGGGACTCCCTGGGACTGCCCCCCCCCCCCGCCCACTCTCACAGCCTAGTTAAATCCCCCAGCATGAGAGTTTGGGGTTTACACATAGGTGTGGTCACAATCAATAGGGTAAAGTTCTTTCCCTCAGGGGATGCTTCTTCTAGGACAGATTCTCTTTCAGCAGGACACCCACCCAAGAGTGGAATCCCATGGGTGTGTTTCTCCTCTCCTTGTCCAACTAACATATAAGCATTCATATTATTAATCATTTTGTATGGATATAGCAAGAGATGCATTAAGCTTATAGAATTGCTCTCCTGGGGTCATCTCGATCTCAGAATACAGTGCTCAGGCCAGAATAGTCTCTCCTATCCCTAGAAGGGTCCTAGTCTCGTCGTTGCTTTTGGATCATGACATGACATGTCCATGACCAAGATCTTAGCATATAGCTAAGCATTAGGCGCTTTAGCCAGGCCCATCTTGATGCCAGGGTAGCACATAACTCACCGCTTGCCCTGGGTCCGTCCCGTCCCTCATCGGGACCCTGCTTTTGGGGGTGCTAGGAAGTAAGGGCAGCTGAGGCTTAAGTTGAGAAAGCAGATGCCTGGGAGTGAATAATATTCGAAGCCAATTAAATCCCATGTTACCAAAGCATATCAACAACTGTCTTTCTTTGTCCATACAAAAAGGATATTGCTTTAAAGTAAACTATTCAAAAGACATAAGAGAGGAGAAAGACAATATTAACTTACAATACAAGTTCACTGTCCTAGCAAGGTCTGACCTTACAAATTAACAGAGTTTGATTAGGGGAAGAGCTGAATAACTAGTTGAAGTGGTTACAGATAAACAAAGGAATGGAAGTGACTCCCGAGCACTGTGATAGTTGTGACTGATATAACTAAGCTCCTAGTGGCAAGGGGAGCAGGACATACCAATGTAGTCTAGAATTGTTTAGAGATTATTATCAGATAAGTCCAAACTCTGTGGCAAGGGAGAAAGGACAAACCAATGATATCCTACAGGGATGAGTCACCATAATTTTGCTTTTTGTTATAAGAGGAATAAAAAACATAAAGCATTTGAAATAGAAAATAAAGCTTAAGTATGGTTGGATTAATAGTTTCATAATGATTTTTAAAGGATGCTCATGTTCATACACTTTGTAAAAGTTAAAATGATTTTAAATTATCCATTAGGTAAAAAATAATTCAAGAAAAAATATCAAATTTTTATTCTATAAAACAAAATGGAAATTGATAAGCTAAAAGTCAAAATCAATAAACAAGAAAAAAGTAAACAAAAATTAAGTAGAGAAAAATAAAGATAAACATTAGGAGCTAGAGAGATTGTACGAGCAGGGAGGGTACTTGCCTTGTATCCAGCCAACCCAGGATGAATGGCTGGAACCCCATATGGTCCCCTGAATCCCAACAGCATTGATACTTGAGAGAAGAACCAGAAGTAAGCCCTGAGAATTGCCAGGTGTGGTCCAAAATAAACAATAATGAAAAACGGAAAATAATTAAAATAAGAAAATATTCTATGATGAACAAAAACAAATTAGGAAACAAAACCCAAATTAGGAAATACACTAGAAAACTTATGATGGCAACTTAACATGAAATCATACATTATTGGAGAAAAAGATTCTATGATTATGGAAGTAAAGTTTTTATTTTTGAAAATGATTGGCTTGCTCATCAAGCTTGTGTTCTCCTTGAACATGTTTCTGTTTGCATGTCTCTGTCTCTTTGCTTACTTTTTTCCACACTGGAGAAGCTTGTGTTTTCTCTTGAACACTTATTTCCACTCTTTCTCTCTCCACATCTTTCTAGGTAAATTTCATTCAATAAAAACTACCTTGGGGCTGAAGCAATAGCATGGCGGGTAGAGCATTTGCCTTGCACACAGCCGACCCGGGTTCAATTCCCAGCATCCCATATGGTCCCCCGAGCACCACCAGGAGTAATTCCTGAGTGCAAAGCCAGGAGTAACCCCTGAGCATTGCCCAGGTGTAACCCAAAAAGGAAAAGAAAAGAAAAAAAGATCTTCCTTTAATTAAAAAATTATTTATATTTGCGGGGGCGGGGGGAGAAGGGGGAAATGGAACCCAGGCTGGCTGGGTACAAGGCATGCACCCTACCCACAGTACTATTGCTCAGGTTCTATTAGATAAAGTGTTTTCTTCTGGTTTGTTTTGTTTAGGAACCACACCTGGTGGTACTCCAGATTTAGTACTTGCTCTGTGATCACTTCTGGTGAACTCAGGGAACCATACTGGTGATGGCAGTCAAACCTAGTCAGCCATGTGCCAAACAAGCTCCTAACCTGCTGTACTGATAAAGTTTTTAGAGGAAAAAAACTACATTTATTGAAAATGAATCAGAAGCTGAGAAGCAGACTTAAAAAGTCCTTAATCTGAAAAAGAAAACCTACTAAAATGGTAAAACGTTACTAAAATACACCACCAGAACAAGGAAATTCTATCACTTCAACCATTTGTTTGTTTTGTTTTGAGACCAAACCCAGTGATGCTCAGGGGCTATTTCTTCTTTTTTCCCTTCATTCAATATATATTTTTATTGAGTCGCCATGAGACACAGTTACAAAGTTTTCATGTTTGAGTTTCAGCCATACAATGATCGAACACCCATCCCTCCAACAAGTGCACATTTTCCACCAATGTCTCCAATATCTCCCCCCGCCCATTCCACCCCTTCCTCTGCCTCTATCGCAGACAATTTCTCAGGGGTTATTTCTAGCTCTGCACTCAGAAATCACTGCTGGCAGTGTCAGGAACCATATAGGATGCCAGAGATGGAACCCAAGTGGGACGTGTGCAAGACAAGTTCTCTACCCACTATACTATCTCTCTGATTCTACTACTCTTTTTTGTTGTACAAAATATCATAGCAAGTAGAAATAAATAATGTAACGGCAAAAAAACAAATACTGAAAAGGAAGAAAAATTCATTATTCAAAATAATTAACAAATAATCCATGTGAGTTTATACATTGTAGAATATTCAGAAACAAAAATCTACAAAGCAATTACATCAATAAGACAAATATCAGTAATGCTACCAATTATTACAAATGATCAGAAAATGTATTTAAAAGACACAACAGCAGCTATTAGATATTTGGAAGTAAATTTAATAGACCAATTTATAGGTTATAGACTATTTTATATAGCATACATATTTAGTATAAATTATTATACAGTATATATGGTTTTAAGTAATGTAGAGAGCCAGAGAGATAGTTCAGAGATTAAGGGGTTTGCCTTGAATGCAGTCAACCCAAGTTGACTGGCACTACATATGGTCCCCTGAACACTTGCATATGGGGTCCCATGAGCACTAGCAGGAATGACCCCTGAGCAGAGAGCTAGTAATAAGCCCTAAGCAACACCAGATGTGACCGCCAAACAAACAAAAACATTTTAAAAAAAACATTAAATAATCTAGGAAATGAATTCAATTTCATCATATCGTAGACAAAATTTTCTGCTTGGCTAATTCTTTTTGATTTGCCATCATAAACTTATTCCTCCTACTCCCTAAATATTTTTTTCATAGTGATTACCTTAAAAATTGCAACTTCTAGGTGCAGAACATCAGAAAAAGCAGGATGGCATGTCAATAATCACTGTCTTCATTGGACGAACTATTTTAAAAATGCACCGAGAAAATGGAGTCATACTTCAATCTAGCAAAGAATGAAAAACAGTAAAAAAATAAGGAGAAGTTAATTTTTCAGTTACTGCCTCTTTACTATGGCCTCAAGTGTTTAAGTGGCAACATTATTTCCATTCCACTAGTTATTTCTGTAAAGCAGCTGTGTAGTGTTACCGAAAGCCCTAAAAAAGATTATAGACTCTGCAAGTCCTTTACAATAGTGTTTGACACTTTAAAATGGTCAATAATAGCTATTATTAAAATCCCAATGATTTTATTTATTTATTTATTTATTTGCTTTTTTTGGGTCACACCCGGCGATGCACATGGGTTACTCCTGGCTCATGCACTCAGGAATTACTCCTGGCAGTGCTCGGGGGAAATATATGAAATGCTGGGAATCGAACAAGGGTCGGCTGCATACAAGGCAAATGCCTTACCCGCTGTGCTATCTCTTCAGCCCCAAATTCCAATGATTTTAATAATTTGGAGGAAACTGAGTAGCTCTTGAACTTCTTGTTCTACACAAACTCATTTGTTTTCTAAGCATTGCTATCCCTACGTACACCACCCCTATGGCCCCAACTATCACTGCTCCTTTAGACTAAGAGGTAATGTTGAGGGAAGTCAGATTTAAACGAATTATAGCAATATACTTTTCAGTGAAATAGGGATAATTTTTTATATGTACTAACATCAAATTCAAAGCCCAGAATACTTTTTAAGGTGTCATTATCTTACCATTCATAGATGATTTTTTCAAATAACTTATAACTTCAAGTATGCACAAGGCACTAGCCCCTACATATCCCAGCACAATACTTAATTGAATAAAAATGTTCCATTAAAGTTTATTGCATAAATGATTTAGAGCTGCTCTGTCTCCCGCGGATTACAAAGATCTGTGAGGTTTGAGTGAAATTTGCTTTTATTTTTAGCACTTTATGAGCCCATGTAAATAGTAAAGTGTTTCTTTGATAGTAAAACTTGAACTCCTAAAATATATGACCAGCTTAAAATTTTTTCATTTTCAATAATTATGGGCTAATCTGCAACACTCTTACATCCCTTCTCACTGATTCGGAGTTAAGCCAAGATTTTTCCAGAACAAACTTGCCTTGAGCGTTAGTTCCATAAAAAAGTAGGCCTCGTGCTAGGGCAGTTATCACTCAATCCCTTAAAAGCACCTGAAATTCCCCATCCATATCTGAGAGTTCATGATTACTACCAGGCCAAAAGACGTGATCTATATTCAGTGCTTCCAGAGTTCCTAGAACAAGCAAACGTGGCACTTATATTTGACTTACCATGTTATTAACCTTTTATTAACTTCTCTCACTATGCACAGAAAAATATTTGTCAGAAGGTTCACCATCCAGTACAGCATTCATAGTCACCCTCTGATAGCACAGTGCCAGGCCTTCAGTACACTGTAGCTACTTATCTTAAAAACAGTATTTGTAAAAATAACAAAATGTTCGAATATATCCCTAAATAAAGTATAATAAAAGCAGTATAATACATCCCCATGACTACATTACAGCTTTAACAAGGATCATGAAAATCTGTATCTGCCTCCACCTGACACAATGAATTACTTTGAAGCAGACCTAATTACTTTGACGTATTTCCTTAAACATCTAGCCACAACAATCAAAACTAACTTGTTTCAAAAATATTTCACATCATTCAGTATCCAAAATGCCACCCGCGTGTATTTTGGGAAAGCTGCTGAAGGCTTGCAGGGTCTCTCTCTGCTTTGGAAATTTCGGAGTGACACGGGGAAACGTACACAGGAAGTTTCAGGAAGCCAGAGCTCCCGTAAGCAAAATAAAGCCTCTGACCTGGTTCGAGTCGAAGTATCTCCCACTACTTCTCCGGGGGAGCAGGGTGCGACTTGAGGCCCGCTGAGGACGGAGGCGGTGCGGAGGGGAGAGGGGTACTGCCTCCGTTGGGGGTTCCTTCGGGGTAATTCCACCGCGGAGCTAAAAGGCAGCGTTTCTTGGGAGGCTTGGCTTCCCGCGAGCTTCCAGGTGGAAGCGTGGATCTCCCGGCGTTACAAGGTTGGTCCCCCATAAGGATTCTATGACCCAGGTGTCAGTTGTCTCCGGTGGGCACGGGCGAGGCAAGAGACTCGAGATGGCGGCTGGTCCCCTTCAGGCACCGAGCTTCCTCCCAGTTACGCTCTTACCGTATTTCCTGTATCCTGAGACGTACATCCCTTCTCCGCCTCCGCCGCGCACCCTACGCGAACCCATTTCAACGTTTCTACTACAGTTGAGTCTTAAAAAACAGGCGTGCTTGTTTTCCCATGATCTCTTTGGCAGCTCCCTCTCCAGTATAAAGTTATAGAGAGACTCTTATGCAATGTATGCACTTTTAAGATGAGATAAGACATTCTGTGTTATTCCTTAAATGATGATTTCTAGCGAAATTGTGGAAAGACGTGAGTTCAGGTGCAGACAGAAGGGCTTTACAATCGGCCTGCAGATGCAAAACACAGAGCCATTTAAAAAATGGCTTTTAATAAATAAAAAGTAATATACAAACATGTTAGTTGACTTAAGTTCAAATTTTAAGCTAACTCTTACCGTGGATATTTAATGTAAAAAATTAATTCGCTGTAATTCATAGAATCTAAAATTAATTTTGTCATCATACTTAACAAATTGGAAGTTCTTGAAGGCTTTTTTCCCCGTGTTTCAGAACCTAGGAAATCTCTGACAAATAATGGTGCGTCATACTTTAATTGATGACTGTTCTTTCTCTTTCCTAGAGGCATGGAAAATAATGATTAATAGTAACGTTTAGGTGGGCTGGGTATTATATTCTATGACATTTGGTAAGTAAGTAATCCGAAGAGAATGCAATATGATTGGGAAGAAAAGGCTAGCCCTCCACATTTGAGTCCTATTTCACATTCACCCTGCTGTGGTAAACTAGACTGTACTTTCCCAACATCATCCTTACTCCTTTTTAAAGAGAGTTCAATACCTAATGTCAAACAGTCTTAAAAACAAACAAACAAAAACAATACCCCTCTGCTTTTCACCAGCTCTGTAATATTTGAGTAGTTTAACTTTAGTTTTCAGGAGTTTCAGGGGATAGTTTCTTACTAATAAATTATTAAATAAATATTTATCATTAGCACAGCGGGCAGGGCATTTGCCTTGCACGCAGCTGACCCGGGTTTGATTCCTCTGTCCCTCTCAGAGAGCCTGGCAAGCTACCGAGCAGAGCCTGGCAAGCTACTCGTGGTGTATTCGATATGCCAAAAACAGTAACAGTCTCACAATGGACACGTTACTGGTGCCCGCTCGAGCAAATTGATGAACAATGGGACGACAGTGCTACAGTGCTATAATAAAAATATAATTCATTATATAAGTAACATAATAAACCACTATTAAATAATAAATTAATAAATATTAATAAAATTAATAGACATAATACACTACTAATAAAACATGCAGAAATAAAAAATGCTTTTGAAGAATAGTTGAGGCTAGAAACAGAGGTGGATATCAAGTAACATAGATGTGGTTATTGGTGTCCAGGTCTGGGTGGTATATCCAAGAGAACATGTCAGTAGAAAAAACTAGGCCAAAGTTAGATTATTGTGTAGACACAGAAGGAAAAACCTGCTACAAAGACTGACCATGACTAAAGTCAAAGGAAGACTCTAACCCCAAATTTCAGATTCTTGGCACTATTGGCATTTGAGGCTGTGGGGAACCTATCATGTGCAACATGACAACCCTGATCAATAGCATATCCAACCCCATCCCCAGGTGGGATGACAAAAATGTCTTTTAATACTAACTGTAGGGATGGGGGGAGGGGGGATAGTGTTGCAAATATAATCTCTACTGAGAACCATTGGTCTATTCTATTTTGTTTGGTTTTTTACCACACCATGTGCCGCTCAAGGCTCTGCACTTAGGGACCACATCTGGAAGTGTTTGGGGAACCATACAGGACTGGGTGCAAGGCAAGTGCCCTAACTTCTGTACACTCTCTCCAGCCCCTTTATTTTATTCTTAATCTTTCAAAATTATATGTTTCCTAGGCTTCATTTCAGTGATACTTCTATCCATGTGTATGTCTTTACTTTTACTGATTTTATGACATATTTAAAGGCTTTCCAAAGTAAATTAAGCAACATTTTTTTATACATAACTTTAAATTCATGAAACTGATCAGAAAGATAGCAAAGGATTAAGGAGCTTTCTTGTGCAGACTCCAGTTTGATCCTTTAGCACAGAGCACAGAGTACCTTCCCTCTCTCATCTCTGTTGGGTGTGGCCCCAAACCTCCTCCATTCTTATTTTGTGAAACTAAAGATTTTAAGAGCAAAAACTGAAATGAAGTTTTTTTATAGCTATAGGTTTAGCAAATTAAGAGGCATGTGTGCATATTTAGTAAAATAACAGGAATTAAAAATTTTATCAAATATAGGTGGGCTTGATTTATAGCAAACATTTGACAAGGTAAAAACAGTAACAGTTTAGAGCTGCTATCATCAACATGCAAGTTATATTACAAGTGGAACTACTTATTTTATGATAAAATATGCATGATACAAAATTTACCATTTCAAATTTTTTTAGTTTTCAATAGCGTTATTTACAATGTTGAGCAACCAATCCCCAGAAATTTTTCATGACAAAAAATCACCCTGTTTTCCTTCATCTTAGCCTTGATAACCAGCAAAACCTTGTTTTGTTAAATCAAGGCATTAAATAAAGCCTTTTACTCATAGACTTCAAATTTATTACTCCCATTGTCTTTTCTAAATTAAATTTCTACCTCTATTTTTTTAACTAGGTGAATGTGATTGATGAGCCAGAGGTTTCTAGATTGGAGTTTTATTTACTCACATTGAATCAGATGTGATTAGTACTATAGATTCAAATTTCTGATGACAACTTAGTGATAGAAATGTATTTTAATTCTGAATTTTTAATTTTACTTAATTTATAGTTCTAAAGATTTAGCTCAATGCTTCACACATACACAGCATGTGCTGTACTACAACAGTCCACCCCACCACACTCCGCCCAAAGAGATTGTTTTTTAATTTTATTGAGATTCTATGGTTTATAATGCTACTAATAATTGCTTCTCATGGTCATGATCCCTCATCACCAGTGTACTCATTCTCCCTCCCTCCCAGAAGGACCCCAAACCCCTCCCTTTCAATTCCTCAACTCAATTTTGATTAATTATGTGGATCAGCACTCCCACATTTGTCCTTGGATCTTTGTTGTTACCCTGCTGTATATCTTTGAGTCCCATATATAAGAGAGATCATTTTGTATCTATTATTTTCTTTCTGATTATTTTCACTCAGCATAAAATTCCCTAGTTCCATCTATGTTGCTGCATATTGCCAGATTTTGTTCTTTCTTAGAGCTGCCTAGTACTCCATTGTGTCTGTATACCACAACTTCTTGACTTACTCATCTGTAGTTGAACAATTTCAGTTGTTTCCATATCTTGGCTATTGTAAGTGCAGCAATAAATGCAGGTGTACACATAGCCTTTCAAATTAATGGGGAGGGGATCACACAGTGGTGCTCAGGGCTTTCTCCTGACTCTGCACTCTGGGGACCATATGATGTTGGGGATTGAACTCAGGTTGGCTGCATGCAAGGCAAGCGCTCTACCCACTGTACTATCATTCTGGCCTTTGGAATTAATGATTTTGTGTTTTGTGTTTTGGGGATAGATGCCAAGAAGTAGTATTGCTGGGTCGTGTAGGAGCTCTATTTCTGTTTTTTGGAGAGATCTTTGCAGAGATTTTTAAAATTTGACTTGATTTAATTTAATTTTTATTTACTCACTATGAAATTACAAAGTTATTCATGATTGGATTCCGCATACAATGTCTCAACACCAATTCCTTCACCAGTGCCCAATTCCCTCTACCAATGCCCACCACCCACCCCTCACCCATTTGCTTCCCACTCACCAGTCTGCTTCCACGAGAGGTGCTTTTTTAATATACATGCTTGCAATGTGATTTACGGTGTTGTTGCTGATGCATAATACTTTCCCACCTTTCACCTTTCAGCACCACTTCCTACTCTATGTGGAAAGCTTTCCATCAAAGTGCCCCCTTCATGTCCTATTCTTGAGTTACGTCAAGTGGCATGTATTCTGGTGGACACCAGTTCTCATGTTCTTTTTTTCCATTATCTTTGGTTATACATTTTTTCCACCATTAGATTTCATTATATCCCAAATATGAAAGAGGTTATTCTGTGTAGGTCTCTCTGTCTCTGACTAACTTCACTCAGAGTGATAGTCTTCTTCTATGTAGCAGCAAATTTCATAACCTTATGTTTTCTTGTAGCCAAGTAAAATTCCATTTTGTATATGTACCACATATACACAATAGTACCATTTATCTAGTCATTTATTCTTGGATACTTGGACTATTTACAGATTTTATATACACAATGAAATCATTTATCCAGCATTTTATTCTTGTGCACTTGCATTGTTTCTAGATTTTGGCTATCTCCCTGCATCCATGCGAGCACTGGTTGTTCTTGTTATTTTTTATATGTGCCAGTCTCTGTGGTATGAGTTGATGTCTTATTGTTGTTTTCATTTGCATCTCCATGATAATTAGTGATGTAGAGCATTTTTCATGTGCCTTTTGACCATTTGTATATCATCTTTGAGGAAGTTGCTGTTCATCTCTTGTCCCCATTTTTGGATGGGGTTGGATTATTTTTGTAAAGTTGTACAAGTGCTTTATGTACCCTGGATCAGATGAGTGTTGGATAATTTCCTCCATTCCTGAGTTATCTTTGTATGCCGATCATTGTTTTCTTTGATGGCAAAACGATTTTTTAGTTAATATAGTCCCATTTGTTTATCTTTGCTTCCACTTGCTTGGTCAATTGTTTTTCATCCTTGAAGATGCCTTGCTTCAATGTCATGGAGAGATCTGCCTATGTTTCCTCCTATGTACCTTATGGTTTCAGGTCTAATATCAAGGTCTTCAATCCAGTTTGATTTGACTTTTGTGCATGGCATTAGAAAGAAGCAAGTTTACTTTTTTGCATGTATCTGACCAATTTTAAGAACACCACATGATGAAGAGTCTTTCTTTGGCAGAGTTGTTTTTTAATTGGTAGTTGACTGATTCATCATGCTTACTGCCTAGAAATTCACTTTCATCTCAAGACTAATATTTCCTCTTACATATGCAAATGTGAAGAACTTTTTTTGTTAATTATTTTTTTCTGATTATTATATTATTTATTACATAACAAATAGCTCTGAGACAAAGTTCACTTCAAAAAATACTACTGAGAATTCCACATTAGTAGATACAAGAAATGGCATAATCCAATCTTATTTTTCCAATTATATTTTCTTATATGGCCTTTATGGAACTGCTTAAACCCCATCATTTGGCTCTGGAAAAATCTTTATAGACAACACCATTTGCTACATTTAAAAAAATGCTTTCAGTACAGTTGTTAGGTAGAGATTAAAAGGGATGAAATTCGTAAAGGAGACTTAGAAATTAATACTTTTGAACACGTTTGGAAATTTTAAAGAATCAGTGTTTTAGATCAACTTAAAACATACTTCAAGAAACGTTTTTAACATCGCTTTTCCCGTCGAACGAGCTGTGGGAAAATCTCTTTTCTCATCTTCTGAAGCGTCAAAAAACAGTGTCTCAACCTGGTATTCTCTTTCCCTCCTGAGAAGGGGCAGACAGGGTTTGGTCCAGTGTAGACTATGCCCCGAAGGCTCTGTCTGGGGGAGACAGGCCTGTGTCCGGGGGTCTGTGCTGTGGCCACGGGGGCGCCCACAGCTCTGGAGCAGGGGTCGTGCTGAGGCGCTGGCCAGTCCCTGCGGCAGGACAAGGTCTGAGATGAACCAGAGATCGCACGAGTGCGGCCATGGCCACGGGGCCTTGTTCGCCAAGATCCTTGGAGAACAAGCCACGATTTTCCTGGGTAGTGTTTATTGATGAATGAATTACCCCATCAAACGACTTCAAAGTCCTGTTTGGATTTCAGTTCAAAAACTCTCTTGGCTTCCTGCTACCAACAGACTATCTTTACGAGTGGGAAAACTTCGGGATGTAAGACTACATTCTCTGTCACTGGAGAGGCTGAACAACTGGACTCGGACTGCCAGTGATAATGTCCAGGCCAGATACTCAATCGATCCCTTTGTTCCTTAGATAGCCTCTCCTTTAGGCAAAATTTGGTCACCTACATGTTGCTAGTCACCAGTCATCTGTTAGGAACATTAAATCTGTCCTGCCTGGCTGCAAAATACTCACGTGTCCAAATACACCAGATGAAGTGGGAAAGCTGTGTGTGGCCTTGCATGTCAGCTGTGGAGATGAGTCCCGTGGCCTCTGAGGTATACGGGCTGAGACCTGTTTAGTGGCTGTCACTCACTCTATAAAAATAGACAACTCAGCTCTGGAGAACCTCTCATTCACGCTAACATATGATTTACCTAGTCTTGCCAATCCAGTGTTCCAATCGGGAGTGCACCCTTTTAAAACCACTTTCATAGCAGAAATTAATTAAAAAAAATTGTTAACATCAAAGCAGCAGTTACAAACTCTGTTCTTGAAACATGTAAAATAATACTGTTATCTCAAATCCTGAACTTAAATAAGCTTAACAGTTCCTTATCTGGTTAAAAAATAATACCGATTTCTGGGTTACTTCATGGCTTCTCCGTTCTTCCAATTCCAGGGGATACAGAGGTCTCCGTCTTGCATCACCGAGTAGAAATGCGATACGCAGAGGTGCATCCCTTGTAGGTAAGGCAGTGACTGTTCTAGAAGTCTCTTGCAACAGTCCACCATTTGTTTACTAGAAACGCTGGGCTCCTTATAGAACTTTTCCAGAGAAAATTTCTTTGTGGAAGTCTGCATCAATTCCTTTTCCATAATCTTTAACTCTTCTTTTCTTTTCAAGTTCTCTCTTGCCTGTTTGGCTTTGGTGAGAATAAACCACTGGAGGTTTGCCGGGTCACAGAGGTTTGGGATGTTGAAATGTCCAAGTTCATGCAGGCTGGGAGCATATCTGTCGCTGTTAAGGATCATTTGTAAGCCACGCAGACTTTGGGGATGAGAAGTGACTCGGCTCTTCAAGAGCCGACTACAGAACACGTCCAGGAGAGAGTAATACTCCTCCAGCGTCAACACTGGCTGCAGCTCTTCGATATAAACCACCTGGATGCCGCCCAAAAGGTGACTGATCTGGTCTTCCAGCAGCATCAGCCTCCTCTGAAGGTCAAAGTAAGTTGGCAATCTTTCAAAAAGCTTTGGCATTCTTGAGTGCTTCTGAGTTCTGCTGTGCTAAGCGGCCCAAGCTGTGGAGTTGGCTGCAACGGTGGGCAATGCCCCAGCTCCTCTGCCACCTGATGTCTGTGAGTTGTAATTGATGAGACAGTTCATCTTTTAAACGGTCTAGTTCTTTTCTAAGTGGCAGACTATCCTTCAGCTTTTTAATGGCACTTTTGCCATTGTTATCTAACCACGACGTAAGGGTGGTTTCCATTCTTGACACATGCTCGAGGTCTTCGTCAGGATCCTTGAATCCAGTGAAAGTGTAGTAAGACTTGTCCCACTTGATGGGCCTGTCAGATACCCGCTTCGCCTCTTTGGGGGCCTGGGAGGGCGAGGTGGTGTTCAAACTCTGGATATGTTCAACAGATAAGCAGAAGCACCGAAGGATTCCTGGCCATCCGATGAATTCTGGTCTGTTTCTCTGACATAAAACATGAGCTGAGTTGGTTTCAGAGACTTGATGCCTGGTTTCTGGATATTTTCTAAGTAGACACTTAATCTCTTAAGAGAATTTTCATTGATTTCCCTTTCTTTGGGGTGCTATCCAAAGAAATCTGGATGTACTGCAAAATAGAATGGTCTCAAAGCATTGACTGCCTCAGGTCCCGATAAAGCTCTTGAGTAGAGAAACCAATTTGGAAAGATCTTCTCGAGACATAACCTTTTCACAGGTCTCAGGTGGCAAAACATTTCTGAATATTTATGTCTGTCAGCTTCCGGGCATCATTGATTGGGGCTCTCCGGGTAGCTCTGTTTCACCGCCCACGTTCGGTGCCGCTGTGTGTGCTGTCGGTCGAGGGCAGGGGACGGAAGGAAGAAGGCCAAACTGGTTGCTCAGTCAGTTTATTTCATTCTCTCTCTCCGCTTCTCTCCCGGCTCTGGATCTCTCTCTGGATCTGTGGATCTGTGCCCTGTTTATTATTTTAAATAAAAATCTAAAGATGTGAATCATGGAGTTACTGTGATAGTGTCATAAAATTGAAAATAAGAATAATTTGAAGAGAAATTACTTGCATAAATTTCCTGTTTTAGTTCAAGATTTTAGAGCAATATTTCACTAGAAATATTTTAGAATTATATAAAACACAAAAGAGAAAGAAAAATGGTATGTTATCTTTCAGCCTAGGTAAACAGTTAAAAAAACTTAATAAGTAAGAGATAATTTATGAAAAGTCAGAAGAAATGAATGTTCCAGAATTATAGCAATTTGTCCAGAGAGATAGCTCAATGGACTGATCATATACTTTTCATGTGGGTAGCCTAAGTTCAATCCCTGGTACCACATGGTTCTCTGAACACAGCCAGAGGTGACCCCCGAGCACAGAGCTGGTTCATGAGAACCGACAAGTGCGGCCCAAGCACCCAAATTAAAAATGATATAAAATGAAAATTAACAAATTAACAAATGTTGGCCACTATAATCATTTTTCAAGAATTACCTGGAGAAAAGTGAGAAAGGTAAAATTTGTGGACCCATACATACACTACACACAGATAGATGTGTATGACATGCATCTAATGTGTATTTTTAATTTTATAAAATTGACCAAGTATTCAGGTATTTCATACTCACATTTTTGGTATTTTTAACTTAATTAGAAATAACTTGGAGATTTTTCCCAAATAACATAATATTCTCATCTTAATTTTTAATTTTTAATTTTTTCTAAAAAAACAAACTATAAAAGAAAAACAGATAAAGCACTGATCTTTGTCAGGAACACTTTGTGTTGCTCTTTTGAACTTGAATAATTAGAACAATAGCTGGATGTTTTGGCTGTATTGTACTTACTGTTCCTTTCTAGGCTTTATAATTTTATTTCATTTTATTTTTTTGCCTTTTGGGTCGACACCTGGCGATGCACAGGGGTTACTCCTGGCTCATGCATTCTGCACTCAGGGATTACACCTGGCGGTGCTCAGGGATCATGTGGGATGCTGGGAATCGAACCCGGGTCGGCCACGTGCAAGGCAAACACCCTACCCATTGTGCTATCACTCCAGCCCCTCATTTGAAAAATTTTTTATGTATTTTATTTTATTTTTTTTGCTGTCATTTCTTTTTTTTATTTCTTTTTTATTTTTTTATGTATTTTAAATAGTTTCCATTAGAGTCAGTATTTTGCTTTGCTCTTATTGCTTTTTGAATTACATCTCTATCTTTGTTTTTTTGTCATTTTAAATGATGTGTTATGGTGCTCTGTTTGTTTATTCCGTTTAGAACTTTTTGAGCTTCTTGCATTGCTGGTCCTCGGATTGTTTACGTCTGCAATTATAGTTTCTCCAAAGAGAAACTATAGGTTTTTTTCCCTATCCTCCTTATCTTCTCCTTGAATCCCTATAATTCAGTAATTAGTTTCTCTTATCATTTCAAATCTTGTCCTTATTCTCTGTTTTGAAATTTTTTGTACCTCATCCTTGAGTACACTTATTTGATCCTCTGTCAGTCTGTTGCTTATTCCCTATATTGTGATTTTTTGTTTTCTTCTGCTCTTCAGTTCAGTAACATGATCGCTATGTTATTATACTTTCTAATTTCTTCTTGAAGTCCTCTTACTGTTTTCTTCAAGTCAGTGAACAGACTAATGATTTTCACTTTGAATTTTTCATTGGTGAGTGTAGAGGACTCTTGTGAGGTTGGTTATTTAAATCTTCTCAGGCTATTTAAATTATCCAACTGCAGGTGAGTTCCTCCATATGTTAAGTGTCTGATGAATCAATTGGAATTTTCTTTCAGCAGGAGGGGCTATTTCTCTCTACTTATCCATTCATAAGACTGGAAGTATTTTTCACCCAAGGGGACTGAACCTTCATGGTAATGGGGAGGTTTACTGGTCTAACTGCTCTTCTCAGTCTTGGCTCACATGCTATGCTTTACCAGAAGGCAGTGACCTGAGTTCATCGCATCAGGTCACTCTGTATGAGTTAGCCAGAGCAACAGAAGGGTTGTTCAGGGACTTACGCTCGCAAAATTGAGTCAGTATTGGTGACTCCCAGACTTTGTGGTCTTGGATGTTCCTAGAAATTTGTGGTCACATGTTCCCTGCAACAGCCAGATTATTGAAGAAGGCCTGGACTCTTAACCAGAATTACTGGTTTCTGACATAGATTTGAAGCCAAGGTCTGACTTAGTCTCCAAAGTAGTGTCAAACTGTAAGTTTTCAATAAAAGAAGAAAAGGGTTGCAATGGTCCCGTACACGCAGGGGACTCAAGTGTTCGGTGGCCAAAAGCCACCTCCCCAGGTTGGACCATGGGTGGTGGATGAGCGGAGGAACGGAGAAACAGGGACGGGGCCCTAGGACGGGTCGGCAGTCAGTTTATTTCTCTCTGCTCCCCAGCATTGTCCTATGTCACCCTTTACGGTGCAGTCATAGTTCTTGTTTTGGCAGTAGTCTCAGTCATCAGAGTTC
The DNA here is from genome assembly GCF_027595985.1 of Sorex araneus. Taxonomy (NCBI): domain Eukaryota; kingdom Metazoa; phylum Chordata; class Mammalia; order Eulipotyphla; family Soricidae; genus Sorex; species Sorex araneus. Next base: position 149,799,637 of record NC_073313.1, read on the forward strand.
CATCACCCTAAGTCTCCTCGTAGACCTCAAAATCCTCTCCTTCATTATCTCTTCTTCCTCATTTCAATGTCTTGTCATCCAGTCTCTAGTCCCCAGCATCTAGTCCTCAGTATCTAGTCTTGATCTCCCTCTCAGCATCTCTTTCTCAGCATCTCCTTCCCAGAGTTTAGTCCCAGAGTCTCGTTCCAGAGTAGTTCTGTTTTCCTTCCCCAATGTCCAGTCTTGTCTATTCTACTCTGTTCCCTCTTACCCCTTACAATATTGTTATATAGAAATCAGGAAGGGTGGGAATACAAAGGTGGGGTTGAACATTCTCATAACAACAAAGAGAGGCAAGGCTACTCCTTCAGGAGATTAACTCAAGCACAAAATCTCATCTGAGGATTCAGCACTCCAGATTACTAGGAGATCTGGCCAAAGGTGGAACTCCATCCAGAGTATATTGCTTTCTCCTTTCCTCAGCTAGTAATCTATTTGAACATTCATAGTAAATTTACTTCTTAAAATATTTCTAGCAATGTCATTTTGTATGAACACAGTAAGCGAGATATTAAGCTTGAAGGTTAGCTCTCCCTGGAGACATCTTGCTATATATTCCAGACCATAGTCCTCAGGCCAGGTTAGTCTTCTTAACTCCAGCAGGGTCCTTATGCAGTTACTTCATTTTGGGTCATGACAGAGCTTGTCCATGATCTGTGCTCTTAACTTACGGTTAAATATTATCGTGCTTGGCCTGGCCCGATTCAATGCCAGGGTAGCTCTTACCTTGCCCTGGGTCCATCCAGTTCCTCATTGAGACACTGCTCTTGGAGTTCTAAGAACTAAGAGAAACTGAGGCTTAAATCAAGTAAATATGGATGCCCAGGAGTAAATATTATCCTGGAGTTAATTAACTCGTATGTTACATAGCATAGCATCAACTGTCTTCCTGTGTCTATACAAAAAGCACACTGTTTTTAAAAACCATACAAATGACATAAACAAAGGAGAAAAGCAATATAGAATTTTTAGTGCCTGATAGTTGGGTTTGCCTCAGTTGCGTTATTATGGGAGTGGCTCAATAAACCTTAAGCTCCCTACAGGAGAAGCAAGGACAACCCAGTGTTATCCAACATCAAATAAAAAATCCATCTTTGAATATCCAAAGAGAAACATCAAATAAGAAATAAAGGTAGTTTCAAGTATTCCTTAAAACAAATGAGAGTGAAGACATAAACTTTCAGAATATATGGGACATAATAAAAAATAGTAAGAGGTGTATTTATAGTAGTACAGGCTTATTACTGTAACAAGAAAACTTCAAATAAACAACCTAGGCTAATACATAAGAAATTTTGAAAAGAACAGATGAAGTGCTATTTAATGAAAGAAAGGGAATAATTAAAAATCCAGAGAAGAAATCAACAATATAGGATCAAAAAATAAGTGAACATTAGTAACAAAACTGAGCTCTATTGTTTGAAAGGTTAAACAATATAAGCAAACCCTTTGCTAGACACACTACATAGAAGAATATTCTTAAGTTTTGTCAGAAATTTAAAGAGAGAGGTTACAATAGTTACCATAGAAATAGAAATATATGATAATAATTTTTGTTTCATTTTGGCACCACACTTTATGATGCTCAGGGTTTACACCAGGCTCTGGTCTCAGAAACAACTTCTGCCTGGGACTGAACTCTAGACAGCCATGGAAAAGGCAAGGGCCATACCCGTTGTACTGTCTCTCCAGCCCCCGATAATAAGTTATTATGGACAAATTTATACTAATTTTTAAAAAAATCTTATTGAATCAGCGTGAGATAGTTACAATCTTTCACATTTGGGTTACAATCTTACAATGATCAAACACCCATCCCTCCACCAGTGCACATTCCCCACCACCAATATAACCGGGTATACCCCCTTTTACCACCCTCCCCCTGCCTCCATGGCAGACAATATTCCCCATACTCTCTCTCTACTTTTGGACATTATGGCGTGAAACACTGACACTGAGAGGTCATCGTGTTTGTTCCATTATCTACTTTTGGCATGCATCTCCCATCTCAACTGATTCCTCCAGCCATCATTTTCTTAGTGATCCCTTCTCTATTCCATCTGTCTTCTCCCCTCCGCTAATGAAGCAGTCTTCCAGCTATGGGGCAATCCCCCTGTCCCTTGTATCTACTGTCCTTGGGTGTCAGCCTCATGTGATGTTCCACAAATATATTCCAAAAATGAGTGCAGTCCTTCTGTGTATGTCCCACTCTTTCTAACTCATTTCACTTAGCATGATACTCTCCATGTCTATTTATTTATAAGCAAATTTCATGACTTCATTTCTCCTAACAGCTGCATAGTATTCCATTGTGTAGATGTACCAAAGTTTCTTTAATCAGTTATCTGTTCTAGGGCACTCAGGTTGTTTCCAGATTTTGGCTATTGTGAACAGTGCTGTATTGAATATATAGGTACAGATGTCATTTCTACTGTGCCTTTTTGCATCCTTGGGATATATTCCCAGAAGTGGTATTATGGGGTCATATAGAAGCTCAATTTCTAGTTTTTGAAGGACTGTCCATATTGTTTTCCAGAAAGGCTGGACCAGTCGGCATTCCCACCAAAAGTGAAAGAACGTCCCTTTTTGCCCACATCCATGCCAGCACTGGTTGCTTTTGTTCTTTTGAAGGTGTGCCAGTCTCTGTGATGT